>NW_027601831.1:0-69906 GCF_053455715.1 Rhinoraja longicauda
TGAAGGAATAAAAAGTAACATAAGCAGATTTGCAGATGACACAAAGCTGGGTGGCATGATGAACTGTGAAAAAGATGCTATGAGGATGCAGGGTGACTTGTATAGGTTGGGTGAGTGGGCAGATGCAGTGTAATGTGGATAAATGGGAGGTTATCCACTTTGGTGGCAAGAACAAGAAGGCAGATTATTATCTGAATGGTGTCCGATTATGATAAGGGGAAGTGCAACAAGACCTGGGAATCCTTGTAGATCAGTCACTAAAAGTAAGCATGCAGATATGGCAGGCAGTGAAGAAAGCTAATGGCATGTTAGCCTTCGCAACGAGAGGATTTGAGTACAGGAGCAAAGAGATCCTTCTGCAGTTGTACAGGGCCCTGGTGAGACCACATCTGAGGTATTGTGTGCACATTTGGTCTCCCAATTTGTGGAAGGACATTCTTGCTATTGATGGAATGCAGCGCAGGTTCACGAGGTTAATTCGCAGGATGGCGGGACTGTCATATGATGAAAGAATGGAGCGACTGGGCTTGTATTCACTGGAGTTTAGAAGGATGAGAGGGGATCTTATAGAAACAGATACAATTATTAAGGGATGCAGGAAACATGTTTCCGATGTTGGGGGAGTCCAGAACCAAGTGCCACAGTTTAAGAATCTGGGGTAGGCCATTTAGTACTGAGATGAGGAAAAACTCTTTCACCCAGAGAGTTGTGAAGTTATGAAATTCTCAAAGGTCAGACTGGGAGTGGGAGGACGAGTTGAAGTGCTCAGCCACCGGGTCTGACCTTTCTGTCATGGGCCTCCTCCAGTGCCATAGTGAGGCCCACCGGAAATTGGAGGAACAGCACCTCATATTTCGCTTGGGCAGCTTGCAGCCCAGCGGTATGAACATTGAAATCTCCAACTTTAGACATTTCCTCTGTCTCTCTCTGAAGAAGGGTCTCGACCCGAAGCGTCACCTATTCCCGCGCGGACTAATGTGACACACTCTCTCCCCTTTCACTCTCCCCTTCTCTCTCTCACACTCACCCCATCTCTCTCTCTCTCTCTCTCTCTCTCTCCTCTCCTTTGACTAAATAAACTAAACTAAATTAAAGAGCTCTAGGGGCGAACGGAAGCTAGGAATATGGGGAGAAGCAGGCACAGGTTACTGATTGTGGATGATCTGCCATGATCACAATGAATGGCGGTGTTGGCACGAAGGGACAAATGGCCTCCTGCTGCGTCTATATTCTACATTTCTACGTCTCTAAACTAAAAATAATCTCTCCCCTTTCTCTCCCCCCCTCACAATAATCAATTAATTCACAATAATAAACTAAACTAATATTTGATATTCTTTCTCGCATTCCATTTTATAATAAATTCAACAATAAACTAAACTAATATTTGTTACCCACTCTCTCTCCCTCCCCTTCCTCCCCCTCACTCTCTCTCCCCTCTTTCTCTACTTCTCTTTCCCTCCCCCACATTTTATAAGACTACATTTACAACAATCAATTGAAATAAATTAATATTTGATACCAACTTCCCGCTCCCTCTCTCCCCACTCTCCCCTCCCCTCCCCTCCCCTCTCCCGACCTCTCCTATCTCTCCCCTCTCTCTGCCCTCTCCCTCTCTCCTTTTTCTCCCCAGTCTCTCTCTCTTCCCCAGTCTCTCCACCTCTCCCTCCCCCTCTCTCTTTCTTCCCCTCGACCCATTTCTCTCTCTCTCCTCTCTTTTGACTAAATAAAATAAACTGTTAAAATAAAAACTAAACTCTCCCCTCTCTTCCTCCTCTCTCTCCCCCTCTCTTTCCCTCTCCCTTTCTCCCCCTCTCTCTTCCCCCTCTATCTCACCTCTCTCTCACTTCCCCCTCTCTCTCCTCTCTTTCACTCTTCCTCCTCTTTCTCTCACCACCCTCTCTCCCTTCCTTCAGTCTCTCCCCGTCTCTCTTTCTCCTCTCTCTCCCCCTCTCCACTTCATTTTCATGAATTTACAATTATAAACGAAACTAATATTTGATACCATGACCCCCCCCCTCGACTTGAGAACCAAATTTACAATATATTAAGCTAATATTTATTACCCCCTCTCTCTCCCTCCCCTCCCTCCCTGCCCTCTCTCTCTCTCCTTCTCTCTCCCTCTTTCTCTCCCCCGTGCACTATATAAGAATACATTTAAAAGTCACAGCGTCATGGAGTCATGTAGCACGGAAATATCCGGCCCAACTCGCCCACTCCAATGCAACTTGCCCCGTCTATCCCAGTCCCACCTGCCCGCGTTTGCCCCATATCTTTCTCAACCCGTCCCATCCACGTAAATGTCTAAATGTTTCTTAAACGTTGCACTAGTACATGCGTCTGACAGCCCGTTCTATACACCCACCACCCTGTGTGTACGAGGACATTCTGTGCGAGACTTGTATCCTATGTCTGACTTTCCTCAGATAGGCACAGACACAAAGTAAACCAGCTCGGAGTTCAGAGGCGGTTCCATCTAACAGGTCGGTTCATTAAAGGCCTTATCGACGCACAAAGGGAAACACTCTGAGGAGACCCACCTCTCTCTCTCCTCTCCTGTCCTCTCTCCCCCCTCTCCTCCTTCTCTCCCCCCCTCCCCCCCCTCTCCCCCTACCCCCTCTCTCTCTCACAAACCCCTGTCTCTCTCCCCCTCTCTAATTCTACTATCAGTTACGACCTTATGACAAACAGGGGGAGGATTGGGGAGTGGAGGAGGTGTGTGGGGGAGAGAGGGGGAGTAGTGTGGGAATGAGTGGAATGGGGAGAGAGAGTGCGGTGGAGCACGGGGAGAGGTATGGGGAGTGTGGGAGAATGTAAGGGGTAGGAGTGTGGGCAGAGAGGGGGATGTGCGTGGGGAGAGAGATGGGGAGGCACGTGGGGGAGAGAGGGGGAGGAGTGAGGGGAAAGAATGGGAGGAGTGGTGAGTGTGTGTGGAGAATGCAGGAGTGTGGGGATGGAGAGTGGTAGGAGAGTGGGGAGAGAGGGGGTGCGGAGAGAGAGGGGGATGTGTATGGGGAGAGAGATTCGCGGAGTGTGGCAAGACAGAGGGGAGTGTGGGGAGAGAGTGGGGAGGAGTGTGGAGAGGGGAGGAAGTGGGAAAACAGAATCGGAAAAGTGGGGAGAGGACAGAGAATGGGAGGAGGGAGAGAGGGAGAGAGAGAGAGAGAGAGTGAGGAGTGTTGGGAGAGACGCATAACGCGTTATTCCTTCAATCTTATCCAGCAGAAAGTTATCGACTCATTATCACCGCTGCCTATTAAAGTGAAAATAACAAATAAATACGTGTGCACCCGCCAACGTGGATAGAACAATAAGATGCCGTGAGAGCTCATTACAGATGAGATTAATTACTGAGAATGTTACTGCTTATACAGACCCATCACTGACCACACTGATAATGTTACTGCTTATCCAGACCCATCACTGACCACACTGATAATATCACTGCTTATCCGGACCTTTGACAAACTCTCCCATGGTAGACCGATCCAGGAGGTGAAGGCACACGGGATTAACAGTGACTTGGTCGCATGAATTCAGGACTGTCTGAATGATAGAAGACAGAGGGTTGTGGTGGAAGGGCAATATTCAGGCTGGAGGTCTGTGACCAGTAGTAATACACAGGGATCTGTGCTGGGACCTCTACTGTTTGTGATACACATAAATGACTTGGGCGTGAATATACACGGGTTGTTTTGTAAGTTTGCGGATGACACCAAGATTTCTGGGGTTGAGGAATGTGAGGGAGGCTGTCTCAGTATTTAGTGGCGTATCAAGTAGAGAGATGGGAGGGATGGGGGAAATCACAGATGCAAATTATTCTGAGCAAATGAGAGATGTTGCAATTTGGGACGTCAAATGTGAGTTCAAACTATATAATTAATGGCATGACCCTTAACATCAGTGATGTATAAAAGTATCTTGCAATACAGGTAAACAGCTCCCTGAATGTGATAACGGCAGTGGACAGTTGTAAAGGGGCATATGGTACAGTTTCGTTCATTGGTCAAGGAGTGGTGGTCTATCTCAGGGATTGGTGCTGCGCTCATTGTTGTTTGTCATCTGTGTCAATGAGTTGCCTGAGAATGTAACGGACTAATGTATAAGTTTGCAGTTGACACTGAATTAGGTGGTATCACAGGCATTGAAAAATGATTGGCAAGGTTTAGAGCAGGAACTTTTTCAAATTGGAAAGTGGGCTGAGAAATGGCAAATGGTGCTTCTTGCAGATGTGTGAGATTTTAAATTAGGGAAGACCAGCCAGGGCATGATCTTCACCGCGAATGGTAGTTAGCTGGGTAGTGTTGTAGAGCAGAGGGAACTCAGAATAAAAGTACATAGTTGCAAGAAAAGGGGCGTAACAGGGGGATAGGGCGGTGGGGAAGGTTTTTTCCCCACTGTCTTCATCAGCCAGTGAATAAAATTTAAAAGTTGGAAAGTTTTGTTCAGTTGGGCAAGACTTTGTTGAAGACGCACTTGGATACGTCACCATGTTTAGGAAATATGCCACTAATTTGTAAAGAGTGCAGAAAATAATTTCCACACGTTGCCAGAAAACAAGGGTCGGAGCTACAGGGAAATGTTGGGCTCGCCAGGACTTTATTCCATGGAGCGCAGCAGGCAGTGCAGTGACCTCATAGAGGTGGACAGTGTCATAGGTAACGTCATAATGGGAACACTAAGACATTTGGACAGGTACATGAGGGGAATGGTTTAGAGGGAGATGATCCATATGCCGGGAAATGGGAATAGTTCAGATGAACTAAAATGCATCACCCCTCCCCATGAAACATGGCAACCTTTGTCTGAAATTTGCGTCAGGGACAGCACTAACATACAAACTGCTTTTAAATAGCCCTTGGATATTTTATTACCACAGAACTCGAGCTTTGAAATCAGAGGAATTTAACATCAATAAATGTCCACTCTTCTCAAAGGTGCAGATTAAGCAGAAAACATTATAATTGCCTGTCACGTACATTGGTCATTTTTAATAACAGTCCCTGATCATTGAAGTGTTTATTTCAGTTTCTACGAGTGCCTGGTTTGCACTGCATGATGGGAGATATGCTCTCTTGAATTGCTTGATAAATAAGCACATAAATGAAGTCTGCGTGTGTGGCAGCTTTCTCTGTGCCGCTGTGTGGACAGCCCAGACGGATGAGTTGGTCATTTACTCTCAGACCGACCTTACTGTCTGGTCTGTGGGTTTGAATTAACATCTACCTGTCACCTGGTCTGAAGTGGTTCACCACAGACTGCAGATTGAACAGAGCCACAGCTAATGTTCACCGGCTGGAACTAATATTCCCCACTGGGTGAAGTACACAGAACATTTAGCCATCTCCCCCTTTCTCAGATCTGAAGCTGCATTTTAATTTTCAGCATTATGTGTTATTCTTTCAAATGTATGCCGGAGAGAGTTAATTAGCATTTCTAACCTGTTAATTAAGAAGAAAATAATAAGTTAACGCATCTTCAGCTGCCGTGTTTACCAGCGTGGATAGAGCAGCAAGATGGAATTAGTGCTCATTAAAGTTTAGATTAATTATGGATACTGAACGAGTTAACAATAGACAATAGGTGCAGGAGTAGGCCATTCGGCCGTTCGAGCCAGCACCACCATTCAATGTGATCATGGCTGATCATTCTCAATCAGTACCCCGTTCCTGCCTTCTCCTCATACCCCCTGACTCCGCTATCCTTAAGAGCTCTATCTAGCTCTCTCTTGAATGCATTGGGAGAATTGAGCTCCACTGCCATCTGAGGCAGAGAATTCCACAGATTTACAACTCTCTGAAAACGTTTTTCCTCATCTCCGCTCTAAATGGCCTACCCTTTATCCTTAAACTGTGACCCCTTAATAATCTTATATGTTTCGATCAAATCCCCTCTCATCCTTCTAAATTCCAGTTTATACAAGCCTCGTCGCTCCAGTCTTTCAACATATGACAGTCCCGCCATTCCGGGAATTAACCTAGTAAATCTACGCTGCACGCCCTCAATAGCAAGAATATCCTTCCTCAACCCCTTTAGAATCGAACATTTGAATTAAAAGGAAGGGATTCTTTGAGAAGATGTGGGAAAAATGGATCGTTTATTTCAGCCATGACACCAACTGGATAAATGCCGAGCTAGATATTGGAAGACTGTGTTGTATCGAACTAGATGGTATGTTTGTGCGGATATTGAAATATCTCTAGATAACCAATCATTGTTACTTTTTTATATTTTATTTGGTAAGTGTACCACACTGTCTTGTTCAAATGTATTTATTTATCTATTTATCTCCTTTATTTATTTAGTTATCAATTCATTTATTTATTTAATTTTGTTGTTTTTCTTATTTTATTTTATTCATGTTGATGGTGTTGTACTGTTTTGTATATTTCTCAGTGAAAAAACAATAAAAACAGAAGAGACAAAAAAGAAAGAATTCTTTATTTCACATCATATCAAATGTAAAACATCGGGGGCAGATTTAATGAGATCATGTCACTGCTTATCCAGACCCATCACTGACCACACTGATAATGTCACTGCTTATCCAGAGAGAAAGAGAGTGAAGAGTGTGCGGAGGAAGAGGGGAGGAACGTGGAGAGAGAGGGAGGTGTGTGGGGAGAGAAATGGGAGGAGTGGAGGGAGGGGATGGAGGGTGGGAAGGGAGGGGGTTTGGGGAGAGGAATTGAATAGTGTGGGGAGAGAGAGGGAGTGGGGAGATAGAGTAGGCAGGATGAATGTGGGGAGCGAGAGGGGAGTGTGAGGAGAGAGAGGGGGATTGTGGGGAGAATGACGGGGAGGACTGTGGGGAGAGAGGTGGGTTTTAGGGGACTGGGGAGGGAGGAGTGTGAGAGAAAGTGTGGAAGGATTGTGTGGGGAGAGAGTGGGATGAATGTGGGGATGGAGAGGGGAGAGTGGGGGAGAGGGAGAGGAGATGGGTGTGAGAGAGAGGAAGGTGTGTGGTGAGAGAGAGAGGGAGGAGTGTTGAGGGAGGATGGGGATTGTGGAGAGAAATGAGGAATGTGGGAATTGAGAGGGGAGGACTGTGTGGATAGGGGGGAGTGGGCAATAGACAATAGACAATAGGTGCAGGAGGAGGCCATTCAGTCCTTCGAGCCAGCACCGCCATTCAATGCGATCATGGCTGATCACTCTCAATCAGTACCCCGTTCCTGCCTTCTCCCCATACCCCCTCACTCCGCTATCCTTAAGAGCTCTATCCAGCTCTCTCTTGAAAGCATCCAACGAACTGGCCTTCACTGCCTTCTGAGGTAGAGAATTCCACACCTTCACCACTCTCTGACTGAAAAAGTTCTTCCTCATCTCCGTTCTAAATGGCCTACCCCTTATTCTTAAAATGTGGCCCCTTGTTCTGGACTCCCTGCCTCTAATGTGTCCAATCCCCTAATTATCTTATATGTTTCAATAAGATCCCCCCTCAACCTTCTAAAATGTTAAATGCAATTAATGCAACGCATTAAAATCTTTACTGGTGTACGGTCACTCCTGACATCCATCCACCCACCCACCAATCGATCAATCAATCAATCTTTGATTAATTCTTATTATTATTAATAATATTAATTATTATTACTATAGTATTATTATTGTATTTACTACCCCCGGCACGTAGCGGAACCTCCAGGGCAGGGAGGAGACTATCCGGCATGTGGAAGTGCTTCTGGGAAGTGTGTCTGATGTGTGTGGGTGGGTGTGTGTGTGGGTGTGTGTGTGGGTGTGTGTGTGTGGGTGTGTGTTTGGGTCTGTGTTTGAGTCTGTGTTTGGGTCTGTGTTTGGGTTTGTGTTTGGGTTTGTGTTTGGGTTTGTGTTTGGGTCTGTGTTTGAGTCTGTGTTTGGGTCTGTGTTTGGGTCTGTGTTTGGGTTTGTGTTTGGGTTTGTGTTTGGGTCTGTGTTTGGGTTTGTGTTTGGGTTTGTGTTTGGGTTTGTGTTTGGGTTTGTGTTTGGGTCTGTGTTTGGGTTTGTGTTTGTGTTTGGGTTTGTGTTTGTGTTTGGGTCTGTTTGGGTTTGTGTTTGGGTTTGTGTTTGGGTTTGTGTTTGGGTTTGTGTTTGGGTCTGTGTTTGTGTTTGTGTTTGGGTCTCCCCCCCTCTCCCCCCCCCTCTCTCTCTCCCCCAGCTCTCTCTCTCTCTCTCTCTCTCTCTCCCCCCCCAGCTCTATCTCTCCCCCCCCTCTCTCTCTCCCCAGCAATAAAAAACAGACGTCACCCTAATTGTGTGCGTGTGTGTGTGTGTGTGTGTGTGTGTGTGAGTGAGCTGACTGACTTACCCCAGTCTAGTAGACACTCCGACACTCCAGCAGTTGTGACCAAGCTTGCGATGGCCGTCTTTTATCTGCCTGCCTGCCTGCCTGCCTGCCACCCGCGCCAACCTGAAGGGCCCAAACACTTGTCTTACACTCAGCCCATAACAGATATTGATTAACCCCGTACATACATACATACTTATACGGAACAGGGATAAAGAATAAACAGGTGTCGTGCGTGTGTGTGCGCGCGCGTTATAAACAAGTGCTGTCTGTGAAAAAATCTTTATTGGTGTACGGTTCCTCCTGACATCCACCCACCCACCCACCGATCGATCAATCAATCAATCAATCTTTGATTAATTCTTATTATTAATAATATAAATTATTATTACTATAGTATTATTATTGTATTTACTACCCCCAGCATCGCATTAGGATGACTTTTCAGGCTGCTGCAATGTTAAATGCAGTGATCGCCTTGCATTAAAGAAATATTGCAACACCCTGCGATTTGAAATGCAATAATAATCCTGCAAAACCTCTCAAATGTTAAACGTGACTAATGCATCGTATTAGGATAACTTTGCAGGCTACTGCAATGTTAAATGCAGTGATGGCCTTGCATTAAAGTCACCTAGCGACCCCCCATGGATGTAATATGCATTAAATTAATTGTAATAATCCTGCAAAACCTCTCAAATGTTAAATGCAACAAATGCATCGTATTAGGATAACTTTGCAGGCTACTGCAATGTTAAATGCAGTGATGGCCTTGCATTAAAGTCATCTAGCGACCCCCCATGGATGTTATATGCATTAAATTAATTGCAATAATTTTGCAAAACCTCTCAAATGTTAAATGCAACAAATGCATCGCATTAGGATGACTTTTCTGGCTGCTGCAATGTTAAATGCAGTGATCGCCTTGCATTAAAGAAATATTGCAACACCCTGCGATGTGAAATGCAATAATAATCCTGCAAATCCTATCAAATGTTAAATGCGACTAAAGCATCGTATTAGGATAACTTTGCAGGCTGCTGCATTGTTAAATGCAGCGCTGGCGTTGCATTAAAGCAATATTGCAACCCCTGGGATGTTAAATGCAATAAAATTAATTGCAATAATTTTGCAAAACCTCTCAAATGTTAAATGCAATTAATGCAACGCATTAGAACAACTTTGCAGGCTCCTGCAATGTTAAATGCAGCGCAGGCCTTGCATTAAAGCAAAATTGCAGCTGTTCTGGGGTATTAAACGCATTAAAATCATTGTAATAATCATGCAAAATCTCTCAAATGTTCAATGCAACTAATGCATGGTACCATTAAAATCTTTATTGGTGTACGGTTCCCCCTGACATCCATCCACCCACCCACCGATCGATCAATCAATCAATCTTTGATTAATTCTTATTATTATTAATAATATAAATTATTATTACTATAGTATTATTATTGTATTTACTACCCCCGGCATCGCATTAGGATGACTTTTCAGGCTGCTGCAATGTTAAATGCAGTGATCGCCTTGCATTAAAGAAATATTGCAACACCCTGCGATGTGAAATGCAATAATAATCCTGCAAAACCTCTCAAATGTTAAACGTGACTAATGCATCGTATTAGGATAACTTTGCAGGCTACTGCAATGTTAAATGCAGTGATGGCCTTGCATTAAAGTCATCTAGCGACCCCCCATGGATGTTATATGCATTAAATTAATTGCAATAATTTTGCAAAACCTCTCAAATGTTAAATGCAACAAATGCATCGCATTAGGATGACTTTTCTGGCTGCTGCAATGTTAAATGCAGTGATCGCCTTGCATTAAAGAAATATTGCAACACCCTGCGATGTGAAATGCAATAATATTCCTGCAAAACCTCTCAAATGTTAAACGTGACTAATGCATCGTATTAGGATAACTTTGCAGGCTACTGCAATGTTAAATGCAGTGATGGCCTTGCATTAAAGTCATCTAGCGACCCCCCATGGATGTTATATGCATTAAATTAATTGCAATAATTTTGCAAAACCTCTCAAATGTTAAATGCAACAAATGCATCGCATTAGGATGACTTTTCTGGCTGCTGCAATGTTAAATGCAGTGATCGCCTTGCATTAAAGAAATATTGCAACACCCTGCGATGTGAAATGCAATAATAATCCTGCAAATCCTATCAAATGTTAAATGCGACTAAAGCATCGTATTAGGATAACTTTGCAGGCTGCTGCATTGTTAAATGCAGCGCTGGCGTTGCATTAAAGCAATATTGCAACCCCTGGGATGTTAAATGCAATAAAATTAATTGCAATAATTTTGCAAAACCTCTCAAATGTTAAATGCAATTAATGCAACGCATTAGAACAACTTTGCAGGCTCCTGCAATGTTAAATGCAGCGCAGGCCTTGCATTAAAGCAAAATTGCAGCTGTTCTGGGGTATTAAACGCATTAAAATCATTGTAATAATCATGCAAAATCTCTCAAATGTTCAATGCAACTAATGCATGGTACCATTAAAATCTTTATTGGTGTACGGTTCCCCCTGACATCCATCCACCCACCCAACGATCGATCAATCAATCAATCTTTGATTAATTCTTATTATTATTAACAATATAAATTATTATTACTATAGTATTATTATTGTATTTACTACCCCCGGCATCGCATTAGGATGACTTTTAAGGCTGCTGCAATGTTAAATGCAGTGATCGCCTTGCATTAAAGAAATATTGCAACACCCTCAATAGTCAATAGTCAATAGTCGTTTATTTGTTACATACACATAAATGTGTAGTAAAATGAAACATTACCCGCAGTTGA
The DNA here is from genome assembly GCF_053455715.1 of Rhinoraja longicauda. NCBI lineage: Eukaryota > Metazoa > Chordata > Chondrichthyes > Rajiformes > Arhynchobatidae > Rhinoraja > Rhinoraja longicauda. The sequence continues at coordinate 11,094 of NW_027601831.1, forward strand.
ACAATAAGACCAATAAGATTAATCAATAAAAATGCAATAACACATACAATCACAACTAACACCAAACAAAAAGAAACATCCATCACAGTGAGTCTCCTCCAGTCCCTCCTCACTGTGATGGAAGGCCAGAATGTCTTTTTCTCTTCCCTGCCGTCTTGTCCCGCGGTCAGGCTGTTGGAGTTGCCACGTCGGGGCGGTCGGGGCTCCCGATATTGAAGCCCCCGCTGGGCGGTGAAAAAAAATCCCGCGGCCTATTTCAGGTCGCGCCGGATGGTGAAAGGTCCGTGGCGGGCCGACCCAAGCCCCGCGATTCGGGGGGGGCGGACACGTTGCCTCTGCCGCTGCCGGAGCTCCCGATGTCGGCCCCCATCCAGGGGCCTGCGGGCTTCCGACGTCCACGCGGCCCGCGCCGGAGCCTCCGGAGACGAGTCGCAGCCGTTCCCGCAGCATCCGCAGGCAGCCAGCGCCGCAGGTGGTGAGTCCGGACCGCGGGCTCTGCGGACCAGAGACCCAGGTGGTCCCAGGTGCATGGCCGGTGGTAGGCCGCAACGGGAACGGAGACACGATACAGAACAAAGGTCGCGTCTCCGTTCTGGAGAGAGAATGTTACAGTTACAGTTCCCGTTCCCTCCCACCCCCCCCCAAAACATAACATACAACACTACATCATATTAACACTACAATTGAGACAAAAACAACAAAAAACACAAAAGACAGATGGACTGCAGGCAAGCCGCAGCTGCGACTGCGATGTGAAATGCAATAATAATCCTGCAAAACCTCTCAAATGTTAAACGTGACTAATGCATCGTATTAGGATAACTTTGCAGGCTACTGCAATGTTAAATGCAGTGATGGCCTTGCATTAAAGTCATCTAGCGACCCCCCCATGGATGTTATATGCATTAAATTAATTGCAATAATTTTGCAAAACCTCTCAAATGTTAAATGCAACAAATGCATCGCATTAGGATGACTTTTCTGGCTGCTGCAATGTTAAATGCAGTGATCGCCTTGCATTAAAGAAATATTGCAACACCCTGCGATGTGAAATGCAATAATAATCCTGCAAAACCTCTCAAATGTTAAACGTGACTAATGCATCGTATTAGGATAACTTTGCAGGCTACTGCAATGTTAAATGCAGTGATGGCCTTGCATTAAAGTCATCTAGCGACCCCCCATGGATGTTATATGCATTAAATTAATTGCAATAATTTTGAAAACCTCTCAAATGTTAAATGCAACAAATGCATCGCATTAGGATGACTTTTCTGGCTGCTGCAATGTTAAATGCAGTGATCGCCTTGCATTAAAGAAATATTGCAACACCCTGCGATGTGAAATGCAATAATAATCCTGCAAATCCTATCAAATGTTAAATGCGACTAAAGCATCGTATTAGGATAACTTTGCAGGCTGCTGCATTGTTAAATGCAGCGCTGGCGTTGCATTAAAGCAATATTGCAACCCCTGGGATGTTAAATGCAATAAAATTAATTGCAATAATTTTGCAAAACCTCTCAAATGTTAAATGCAATTAATGCAACGCATTAGAACAACTTTGCAGGCTCCTGCAATGTTAAATGCAGCGCATGCCTTGCATTAAAGCAAAATTGCAGCTGTTCTGGGGTATTAAACGCATTAAAATCATTGTAATAATCATGCAAAATCTCTCAAATGTTCAATGCAACTAATGCATGGTACCATTAAAATCTTTATTGGTGTACGGTTCCCCCTGACATCCATCCACCCACCCAACGATCGATCAATCAATCAATCTTTGATTAATTCTTATTATTATTAATAATATAAATTATTATTACTATAGTATTATTATTGTATTTACTACCCCCGGCATCGCATTAGGATGACTTTTCAGGCTGCTGCAATGTTAAATGCAGTGATCGCCTTGCATTAAAGAAATATTGCAACACCCTGCGATGTGAAATGCAATAATAATCCTGCAAAACCTCTCAAATGTTAAACGTGACTAATGCATCGTATTGGGATAACTTTGCAGGCTACTGCAATGTTAAATGCAGTGATGGCCTTGCATTAAAGTCATCTAGCGACCCCCCATGGATGTTATATGCATTAAATTAATTGCAATAATTTTGCAAAACCTCTCAAATGTTAAATGCAACAAATGCATCGCATTAGGATGACTTTTCTGGCTGCTACAATGTTAAATGCAGTGATCGCCTTGCATTAAAGAAATATTGCAACACCCTGCGATGTGAAATGCAATAATAATCCTGCAAAACCTCTCAAATGTTAAACGTGACTAATGCATCGTATTAGGATAACTTTGCAGGCTACTGCAATGTTAAATGCAGTGATGGCCTTGCATTAAAGTCATCTAGCGACCCCCCCATGGATGTTATATGCATTAAATTAATTGCAATAATTTTGCAAAACCTCTCAAATGTTAAATGCAACAAATGCATCGCATTAGGATGACTTTTCTGGCTGCTGCAATGTTAAATGCAGTGATCGCCTTGCATTAAAGAAATATTGCAACACCCTGCGATGTGAAATGCAATAATAATCCTGCAAAACCTCTCAAATGTTAAACGTGACTAATGCATCGTATTAGGATAACTTTGCAGGCTACTGCAATGTTAAATGCAGTGATGGCCTTGCATTAAAGTCATCTAGCGACCCCCCATGGATGTTATATGCATTAAATTAATTGCAATAATTTTGCAAAACCTCTCAAATGTTAAATGCAACAAATGCATCGCATTAGGATGACTTTTCTGGCTGCTGCAATGTTAAATGCAGTGATCGCCTTGCATTAAAGAAATATTGCAACACCCTGCGATGTGAAATGCAATAATAATCCTGCAAATCCTATCAAATGTTAAATGCGACTAAAGCATCGTATTAGGATAATTTTGCAGGCTGCTGCATTGTTAAATGCAGCGCTGGCGTTGCATTAAAGCAATATTGCAACCCCTGGGATGTTAAATGCAATAAAATTAATTGCAATAATTTTGCAAAACCTCTCAAATGTTAAATGCAATTAATGCAACGCATTAGAACAACTTTGCAGGCTCCTGCAATGTTAAATGCAGCGCAGGCCTTGCATTAAAGCAAAATTGCAGCTGTTCTGGGGTATTAAACGCATTAAAATCATTGTAATAATCATGCAAAATCTCTCAAATGTTCAATGCAACTAATGCATGGTACCATTAAAATCTTTATTGGTGTACGGTTCCCCCTGACATCCATCCACCCACCCAACGATCGATCAATCAATCAATCTTTGATTAATTCTTATTATTATTAATAATATAAATTATTATTACTATAGTATTATTATTGTATTTACTACCCCCGGCATCGCATTAGGATGACTTTTCAGGCTGCTGCAATGTTAAATGCAGTGAGCGCCTTGCATTAAAGAAATATTGCAACACCCTGCGATGTGAAATGCAATAATAATCCTGCAAAACCTCTCAAATGTTAAACGTGGCTAATGCATCGTATTAGGATAACTTTGCAGGCTACTGCAATGTTAAATGCAGTGATGGCCTTGCATTAAAGTCATCTAGCGACCCCCCATGGATGTTATATGCATTAAATTAATTGCAATAATTTTGCAAAACCTCTCAAATGTTAAATGCAACAAATGCATCGCATTAGGATGACTTTTCTGGCTGCGACAATGTTAAATGCAGTGACCGCCTTGCATTAAAGAAATATTGCAACACCCTGCGATGTGAAATGCAATAATAATCCTGCAAAACCTCTCAAATGTTAAACGTGACTAATGCATCGTATTAGGATAACTTTGCAGGCTACTGCAATGTTAAATGCAGTGATGGCCTTGCACTAAAGTCATCTAGCGACCCCCCCATGGATGTTATATGCATTAAATTAATTGCAATAATTTTGCAAAACCACTCAAATGTTAAATGCAACAAATGCATCGCATTAGGATGACTTTTCTGGCTGCTGCAATGTTAAATGCAGTGATCGCCTTGCATTAAAGAAATATTGCAACACCCTGCGATGTGAAATGCAATAATAATCCTGCAAAACCTCTCAAATGTTAAACGTGACTAATGCATCGTATTAGGACAACTTTGCAGGCTACTGCAATGTTAAATGCAGTGATGGCCTTGCATTAAATTCATCTAGCGACCCCCCATGGATGTTATATGCATTAAATTAATTGCAATAATTTTGCAAAACCTCTCAAATGTTAAATGCAACAAATGCATCGCATTAGGATGACTTTTCTGGCTGCTGCAATGTTAAATGCAGTGATCGCCTTGCATTAAAGAAATATTGCAACACCCTGCGATGTGAAATGCAATAATAATCCTGCAAATCCTATCAAATGTTAAATGCGACTAAAGCATCGTATTAGGATAACTTTGCAGGCTGCTGCATTGTTAAATGCAGCGCTGGCGTTGCATTAAAGCAATATTGCATCCCCTGGGATGTTAAATGCAATAAAATTAATTGCAATAATTTTGCAAATCCTCTCAAATGTTAAATGCAATTAATGCAACGCATTAGAACAACTTTGCAGGCTCCTGCAATGTTAAATGCAGCGCAGGCCTTGCATTAAAGCAAAATTGCAGCTGTTCTGGGGTATTAAACGCATTAAAATCATTGTAATAATCATGCAAAATCTCTCAAATGTTCAATGCAACTAATGCATGGTACCATTAAAATCTTTATTGGTGTACGGTTCCCCCTGACATCCATCCACCCACCCAACGATCGATCAATCAATCAATCTTTGATTAATTCTTATTATTATTAATAATATAAATTATTATTACTATAGTATTATTATTGTATTTACTACCCCCGGCACGTAGCGGAACCTCCAGGGCAGGGAGGAGACTATCCGGCATGTGGAAGTGCTTCTGGGAAGTGTGTCTGATGTGTGTGGGTCTGTGTGTGTCTGTGTGTGTGTGGGTGTGTGTGTGGGTGTGTGTGTGCGTGTGTGTGTGTGGGTGTGTGTGGGTGTGTGTGTGGGTCTGTGTTTGGGTCTGTGTTTGGGTCTGTGTTTGAGTCTGTTTGTGTTTGTGTTTGGGTCTGTGTTTGGGTTTGTGTTTGGGTTTGTGTTTGGGTTTGTGTTTGTGTTTGTGTTTGGGTTTGTGTTTGGGTTTGTGTTTGGGTTTGTGTTTGGGTCTGTGTTTGGGTTTGTGTTTGGGTCTGTGTTTGGGTTTGTGTTTGGGTCTGTGTTTGGGTGTGTTTTTGGGTTTGTGTTTGAGTCTGTGTTTGTGTTTGGGTTTGTGTTTGGGTTTGTGTTTGTGTTTGGGTTTGTGTTTGGGTTTGTGTTTGTGTTTGGGTTTGTGTTTGTGTTTGGGTTTGTGTTTGGGTTTGTGTTTGGGTTTGTGTTTGGGTTTGTGTTTGGGTCTGTGTTTGTGTTTGTGTTTGGGTCTCCCCCCTCTCTCTCTCCCCCAGCTCTCTCTCTCTCTCTCTCTCCCCCCCCCCAGCTCTATCTCTCCCCCCCTCTCTCTCTCTCCCAGCAATAAAAAACAGACGTCACCCTAATTGTGTGCGTGTGTGTGTGTGTGTGAGAGCTGACTGACTTACCCCAGTCTAGTAGACACTCCGACACTCCAGCAGTTGTGACCAAGCTTGCGATGGCCGTCTTTTATCTGCCTGCCTGCCTGCCTGCCTGCCACTCGCGCCAACCTGAAGGGCCCAAACACTTGTCTTACACTCAGCCCATAACAGATATTGATTAACCCCGTACATACATACATACTTATACGGAACAGAGATAAAGAATAAACAGGTGTCGTGCGTGTGTGTGCGCGCGCGTTATAAACAAGTGCTGTCTGTGAAAAAATCTTTATTGGTGTACGGTTCCTCCTGACATCCACCCACCCACCCACCGATCGATCAATCAATCAATCAATCTTTGATTAATTCTTATTATTAATAATATAAATTATTATTACTATAGTATTATTATTGTATTTACTACCCCCGGCATCGCATTAGGATGACTTTTCAGGCTGCTGCAATGTTAAATGCAGTGATCGCCTTGCATTAAAGAAATATTGCAACACCCTGCGATGTGAAATGCAATAATAATCCTGCAAAACCTCTCAAATGTTAAACGTGACTAATGCATCGTATTAGGATAACTTTGCAGGCTACTGCAATGTTAAATGCAGTGATGGCCTTGCATTAAAGTCATCTAGCGACCCCCCATGGATGTTATATGCATTAAATTAATTGCAATAATTTTGCAAAACCTCTCAAATGTTAAATGCAACAAATGCATCGCATTAGGATGACTTTTCTGGCTGCTGCAATGTTAAATGCAGTGATCGCCTTGCATTAAAGAAATATTGCAACACCCTGCGATGTGAAATGCAATAATAATCCTGCAAAACCTCTCAAATGTTAAACGTGACTAATGCATCGTATTAGGATAACTTTGCAGGCTACTGCAATGTTAAATGCAGTGATGGCCTTGCATTAAAGTCATCTAGCGACCCCCCATGGATGTTATATGCATTAAATTAATTGCAATAATTTTGCAAAACCTCTCAAATGTTAAATGCAACAAATGCATCGCATTAGGATGACTTTTCTGGCTGCTGCAATGTTAAATGCAGTGATCGCATTGCATTAAAGAAATATTGCAACACCCTGCGATGTGAAATGCAATAATAATCCTGCAAAACCTCTCAAATGTTAAACGTGACTAATGCATCGTATTAGGATAACTTTGCAGGCTACTGCAATGTTAAATGCAGTGATGGCCTTGCATTAAAGTCATCTAGCGACCCCCCATGGATGTTATATGCATTAAATTAATTGCAATAATTTTGCAAAACCTCTCAAATGATAAATGCAACAAAGGCATCGCATTAGGATGACTTTTCTGGCTGCTGCAATGTTAAATGCAGTGATCGCCTTGCATTAAAGAAATATTGCAACACCCTGCGATGTGAAATGCAATAATAATCCTGCAAAACCTCTCAAATGTTAAATGCGACTAAAGCATCGTATTAGGATAACTTTGCAGGCTGCTGCATTGTTAAATGCAGCGCTGGCGTTGCATTAAAGCAATATTGCAACCCCCTGGGATGTTAAATGCAATAAAATTAATTGCAATAATTTTGCAAAACCTCTCAAATGTTAAATGCAATTAATGCAACGCATTAGAACAACTTTGCAGGCTCCTGCAATGTTAAATGCAGTGCAGGCCTTGCATTAAAGCAAAATTGCAGCTGTTCTGGGGTATTAAACGCATTAAAATCATTGTAATAATCCTGCAAAATCTCTCAAATGTTCAATGCAACTAATGCATGGTACCATTAAAATCTTTATTGGTGTACGGTTCCCCCTGACATCCATCCACCCACCCACCGATCGATCAATCAATCAATCTTTGATTAATTCTTATTATTATTAATAATATAAATTATTATTACTATAGTATTATTATTGTATTTACTACCCCCGGCATCGCATTAGGATGACTTTTCAGGCTGCTGCAATGTTAAATGCAGTGATCGCCTTGCATTAAAGAAATATTGCAACACCCTGCGATGTGAAATGCAATAATAATCCTGCAAAACCTCTCAAATGTTAAACGTGACTAATGCATCGTATTAGGATAACTTTGCCGGCTACTGCAATGTTAAATGCAGTGATGGCCTTGCATTAAAGTCATCTAGCGACCCCCCATGGATGTTATATGCATTAAATTAATTGCAATAATTTTGCAAAACCTCTCAAATGTTAAATGCAACAAATGCATCGCATTAGGATGACTTTTCTGGCTGCTGCAATGTTAAATGCAGTGATCGCCTTGCATTAAAGAAATATTGCAACACCCTGCGATGTGAAATGCAATAATAATCCTGCAAAACCTCTCAAATGTTAAACGTGACTAATGCATCGTATTAGGATAACTTTGCAGGCTACTGCAATGTTAAATGCAGCGCTGGCGTTGCATTGAAGCAATATTGCAACCCCCTGGGATGTTAAATGCAATAAAATTAATTGCAATAATTTTGCAAAACCTCTCAAATGTTAAATGCAATTAATGCAACGCATTAGAACAACTTTGCAGGCTCCTGCAATGTTAAATGCAGTGCAGGCCTTGCATTAAAGCAAAATTGCAGCTGTTCTGGGGTATTAAACGCATTAAAATCATTGTAATAATCCTGCAAAATCTCTCAAATGTTCAATGCAACTAATGCATGGTACCATTAAAATCTTTATTGGTGTACGGTTCCCCCTGACATCCATCCACCACCCACCGATCGATCAATCAATCAATCTTTGATTAATTCTTATTATTATTAATAATATAAATTATTATTACTATAGTATTATTATTGTATTTACTACCCCCGGCATCGCATTAGGATGACTTTTCAGGCTGCTGCAATGTTAAATGCAGTGATCGCCTTGCATTAAAGAAATATTGCAACACCCTGCGATGTGAAATGCAATAATAATCCTGCAAAACCTCTCAAATGTTAAACGTGACTAATGCATCATATTAGGATAACTTTGCCGGCTACTGCAATGTTAAATGCAGTGATGGCCTTGCATTAAAGTCATCTAGCGACCCCCCATGGATGTTATATGCATTAAATTAATTGCAATAATTTTGCAAAACCTCTCAAATGTTAAATGCAACAAATGCATCGCATTAGGATGACTTTTCTGGCTGCTGCAATGTTAAATGCAGTGATCGCCTTGCATTAAAGAAATATTGCAACACCCTGCGATGTGAAATGCAATAATAATCCTGCAAAACCTCTCAAATGTTAAACGTGACTAATGCATCGTATTAGGATAACTTTGCAGGCTACTGCAATGTTAAATGCAGCGCTGGCGTTGCATTGAAGCAATATTGCAACCCCCTGGGATGTTAAATGCAATAAAATTAATTGCAATAATTTTGCAAAACCTCTCAAATGTTAAATGCAATTAATGCAACGCATTAGAACAACTTTGCAGGCTCCTGCAATGTTAAATGCAGCGCAGGCCTTGCATTAAAGCAAAATTGCAGCTGTTCTGGGGTATTAAACGCATTAAACTCATTGTAATAATCCTGCAAAATCTCTCAAATGTTCAATGCAACTAATGCATGGTACCATTAAAATCTTTATTGGTGTACGGTTCCCCCTGACATCCATCCACCCACCCACCGATCGATCAATCAATCAATCAATCTTTGATTAATTCTTATTATTATTAATAATATAAATTATTATTACTATAGTATTATTATTGTATTTACTACCCCCGGCATCGCATTAGGATGACTTTTCAGGCTGCTGCAATGTTAAATGCAGTGATCGCCTTGCATTAAAGAAATATTGCAACACCCTGCGATGTGAAATGCAATAATAATCCTGCAAAACCTCTCAAATGTTAAACGTGACTAATGCATCGTATTAGGATAACTTTGCAGGCTACTGCAATGTTAAATGCAGTGATGGCCTTGCATTAAAGTCATCTAGCGACCCCCCATGGATGTTATATGCATTAAATTAATTGCAATAATTTTGCAAAACCTCTCAAATGTTAAATGCAACAAATGCATCGCATTAGGATGACTTTTCTGGCTGCTGCAATGTTAAATGCAGTGATCGCCTTGCATTAAAGAAATATTGCAACACCTGCGATGTGAAATGCAATAATAATCCTGCAAAACCTCTCAAATGTTAAACGTGACTAATGCATCGTATTAGGATAACTTTGCAGGCTACTGCAATGTTAAATGCAGTGATGGCCTTGCATTAAAGTCATCTAGCGACCCCCCATGGATGTTATATGCATTAAATTAATTGCAATAATTTTGCAAAACCTCTCAAATGTTAAATGCAACAAATGCATCGCATTAGGATGACTTTTCTGGCTGCTGCAATGTTAAATGCAGTGATCGCCTTGCATTAAAGAAATATTGCAACACCCTGCGATGTGAAATGCAATAATAATCCTGCAAAACCTCTCAAATGTTAAATGCGACTAAAGCATCGTATTAGGATAACTTTGCAGGCTGCTGCATTGTTAAATGCAGCGCTGGCGTTGCATTAAAGCAATATTGCAACCCCCTGGGATGTTAAATGCAATAAAATTAATTGCAATAATTTTGCAAAACCTCTCAAATGTTAAATGCAATTAATGCAACGCATTAGAACAACTTTGCAGGCTCCTGCAATGTTAAATGCAGCGCAGGCCTTGCATTAAAGCAAAATTGCAGCTGTTCTGGGGTATTAAATGCATTAAAATCATTGTAATAATCCTGCAAAATCTCTCAAATGTTCAATGCAACTAATGCATGGTACCATTAAAATCTTTATTGGTGTACGGTTCCCCCTGACATCCATCCACCCACCCACCGATCGATCAATCAATCTTTGATTAATTCTTATTATTATTAATTATATAAATTATTATTACTATAGTATTATTATTGTATTTACTACCCCCGGCATCGCATTAGGATGACTTTTCAGGCTGCTGCAATGTTAAATGCAGTGATCGCCTTGCATTAAAGAAATATTGCAACACCCTGCGATGTGAAATGCAATAATAATCCTGCAAAACCTCTCAAATGTTAAACGTGACTAATGCATCGTATTAGGATAACTTTGCAGGCTACTGCAATGTTAAATGCAGTGATGGCCTTGCATTAAAGTCATCTAGCGACCCCCCATGGATGTTATATGCATTAAATTAATTGCAATAATTTTGCAAAACCTCTCAAATGTTAAATGCAACAAATGCATCGCATTAGGATGACTTTTCTGGCTGCTGCAATGTTAAATGCAGTGATCGCCTTGCATTAAAGAAATATTGCAACACCCTGCGATGTGAAATGCAATAATAATCCTGCAAAACCTCTCAAATGTTAAATGCGACTAAAGCATCGTATTAGGATAACTTTGCAGGCTGCTGCATTGTTAAATGCAGCGCTGGCGTTGCATTAAAGCAATATTGCAACCCCCTGGGATGTTAAATGCAATAAAATTAATTGCAATAATTTTGCAAAACCTCTCAAATGTTAAATGCAATTAATGCAACGCATTAGAACAACTTTGCAGGCACCTGCAATGTTAAATGCAGCGCAGGCCTTGCATTAAAGCAAAATTGCAGCTGTTCTGGGGTATTAAACGCATTAAAATCATTGTAATAATCATGCAAAATCTCTCAAATGTTCAATGCAACTAATGCATGGTACCATTAAAATCTTTATTGGTGTACGGTTCCCCCTGACATCCATCCACCCACCCACCGATCGATCAATCAATCAATCTTTGATTAATTCTTATTATTATTAATTATATAAATTATTATTACTATAGTATTATTATTGTATTTACTACCCCCGGCATCGCATTAGGATGACTTTTCAGGCTGCTGCAATGTTAAATGCAGTGATCGCCTTGCATTAAAGAAATATTGCAACACCCTGCGATGTGAAATGCAATAATAATCCTGCAAAACCTCTCAAATGTTAAACGTGACTAATGCATCATATTAGGATAACTTTGCAGGCTACTGCAATGTTAAATGCAGTGATGGCCTTGCATTAAAGTCATCTAGCGACCCCCCATGGATGTTATATGCATTAAATTAATTGCAATAATTTTGCAAAACCTCTCAAATGTTAAATGCAACAAATGCATCGCATTAGGATGACTTTTCTGGCTGCTGCAATGTTAAATGCAGTGATCGCCTTGCATTAAAGAAATATTGCAACACCCTGCGATGTGAAATGCAATAATAATCCTGCAAAACCTCTCAAATGTTAAATGCGACTAAAGCATCATATTAGGATAACTTTGCAGGCTGCTGCATTGTTAAATGCAGCGCTAGCGTTGCATTAAAGCAATATTGCAACCCCCTGGGATGTTAAATGCAATAAAATTAATTGCAATAATTTCGCAAAACCTCTCAAATGTTAAATGCAATTAATGCAACGCATTAGAACAACTTTGCAGGCTCCTGCAATGTTAAATGCAGCGCAGGCCTTGCATTAAAGCAAAATTGCAGCTGTTCTGGGGTATTAAACGCATTAAAATCATTGTAATAATCATGCAAAATCTCTCAAATGTTCAATGCAACTAATGCATGGTACCATTAAAATCTTTATTGGTGTACGGTTCCCCCTGACATCCATCCACCCACCCACCGATCGATCAATCAATCAATCTTTGATTAATTCTTATTATTATTAATTATATAAATTATTATTACTATAGTATTATTATTGTATTTACTACCCCCGGCATCGCATTAGGATGACTTTTCAGGCTGCTGCAATGTTAAATGCAGTGATCGCCTTGCATTAAAGAAATATTGCAACACCCTGCGATGTGAAATGCAATAATAATCCTGCAAAACCTCTCAAATGTTAAACGTGACTAATGCATCGTATTAGGATAACTTTGCAGGCTACTGCAATGTTAAATGCAGTGATGGCCTTGCATTAAAGTCATCTAGCGACCCCCCATGGATGTTATATGCATTAAATTAATTGCAATAATTTTGCAAAACCTCTCAAATGTTAAATGCAACAAATGCATCGCATTAGGATGACTTTTCTGGCTGCTGCAATGTTAAATGCAGTGATCGCCTTGCATTAAAGAAATATTGCAACACCCTGCGATGTGAAATGCAATAATAATCCTGCAAAACCTCTCAAATGTTAAACGTGACTAATGCATCGTATTAGGATAACTTTGCAGGCTACTGCAATGTTAAATGCAGTGATGGCCTTGCATTAAAGTCATCTAGCGTCCCCCCATGGATGTTATATGCATTAAATTAATTGTAATAATTTTGCAAAACCTCTCAAATGTTAAATGCAACAAATGCATCGCATTAGGATGACTTTTCTGGCTGCTGCAATGTTAAATGCAGTGATCGCCTTGCATTAAAGAAATATTGCAACACCCTGCGATGTGAAATGCAATAATAATCCTGCAAAACCTCTCAAATGTTAAATGCGACTAAAGCATCGTATTAGGATAATTTGCAGGCTGCTGCATTGTTAAATGCAGCACTGGCGTTGCATTAAAGCAATATTGCAACCCCCTGGGATGTTAAATGCAATAAAATTAATTGCAATAATTTTGCAAAACCTCCCAAATGTTAAATGCATTTAATGCAACGCATTAGAACAACTTTGCAGGCTCCTGCAATGTTAAATGCAGTGCAGGCCTTGCATTAAAGCAAAATTGCAGCTGTTCTGGGGTATTAAACGCATTAAAATCATTGTAATAATCATGCAAAATCTCTCAAATGTTCAATGCAACTAATGCATGGTACCATTAAAATCTTTATTGGTGTACGGTTCCCCCTGACATCCATCCACCCACCCACCGATCGATCAATCAATCAATCTTTGATTAATTCTTATTATTATTAATTATATAAATTACTAGAAAAGAGGGCCCGTTGGGCCCGTCCCCACACCCCCCATTCTCTCCTCCCCCAGCCCCACTCTTACTCTCCAAGTGTGCCCGTTGGGGAGGGCCCGTTGGGCCCGTCCCCACACCCCCCATTCTCTCCTCCCCCAGCCCCACTCTTACTCTCCAAGTGTGCCCGTTGGGCCCGTCCTCCTGATCTGTGTATGTCAAGTGACCACTATAGCCTTCATTTTTATTTTTTTTTCCTAATCAGATGTTTTTGTTTTTTTTCCTAATCAGATGTGCAGCACTTTGGTCAACGTGGGTTGTTTTTAAATGTGCTATACAAATAAAACTGACTTGACTTGACTTGACTTGCAATAACAAAAAAGACTTCTTGGAAGCTTTTCGAAACAATGTAGCCGTCACAAGCTGAAAACTAAATCCTTGCTGAAAACTAAATCCTTTTCTGGAAACTTTTGGAAACAAATGTAGCCCCTTGAAGAAAAGGGTTAGAAATGAAAATTTAAACTTTAATATCTCTCTAGCTTTAAAAAGGTAGCTTCAATTTGAACGAAAGTACTTACAATAGTTGCCCAGGTTAATGGCGAATACGGCGGTACAAAAATCGTAGCGCTTTGGTGTACCTTCTTGGAGGAGTAGGGTTTGTAAGTTAAACTTCGGAATCTTCCGTACATACACACATACATCCATACACACGAACGCAGAGTTTTAGTATTATAGTAGACTAGAAAAGAGGGCCCGTTGGGCCCGTCCCCACACCCCCCATTCTCCCTCCCCCAGCCCCACTCTTACTCTCCAAGTGTGCCCGTTGGGCCCGGAAAAGAGGGCCCGTTGGGCCCGTCCCCACACCCCCCATTCTCACTCCCCCAGCCCCACTCTTACTCTCCAAGTGTGCCCATTGGGCCCGTCCTCCTGATCTGTGTATGTCAAGTGACCACTATAGCCTTCTTTTTTTTTTTTTTTTCCTAATCAGATGTTTTTTTTTTTTTTCCTAATCAGATGTGCAGCACTTTGGTCAACGTGGGTTGTTTTTAAATGTGCTATACAAATAAAACTGACTTGACTTGACTTGACTTGACTTGCAATAACAAAAAAGACTACTTGGAAGCTTTTCGAAACAATGTAGCCGTCACAATCTGAAAACTAAATCCTTGCTGAAAACTAAATCCTTTTCTGGAAACTTTTGGAAACAAATGTAGCCCCTTGAAGAAAAGGGTTAGAAATGAAAATTTAAACTTTAATATCTCTCTAGCATTAAAAAGGTAGCTTCAATTTGAACGAAAGTACTTACAATAGTTGCCCAGGTTAATGGTGAATACGGCGGTACAAAAATCGTAGCGCTTTGGTGTAGCGTCTTGGAGGAGTAGGGTTTGTAAGTTAACTTCCGTACATACACACATACATCCATACATACGAACGCAGAGTTTTAGTATTATATAGATATAGATAGATAGATTATTACTATAGTATTATTATTGTATTTACTACCCCCGGCATCGCATTAGGATGACTTTTCAGGCTGCTGCAATGTTAAATGCAGTGATCGCCTTGCATTAAAGAAATATTGCAACACCCTGCGATGTGAAATGCAATAATAATCCTGCAAAACCTCTCAAATGTTAAACGTGACTAATGCATCGTATTAGGATAACTTTGCAGGCTACTGCAATGTTAAATGCAGTGATGGCCTTGCATTAAAGTCATCTAGCGACCCCCCATGGATGTTATATGCATTAAATTAATTGCAATAATTTTGCAAAACCTTTCAAATGTTAAATGCAACAAATGCATCGCATTAGGATGACTTTTCTGGCTGCTACAATGTTAAATGCAGTGATCGCCTTGCATTAAAGAAATATTGGAACACCCTGCGATGTGAAATGCAATAATAATCCTGCAAAACCTCTCAAATGTTAAATGCGACTAAAGCACCGTATTAGGATAACTTTGCAGGCTGCTGCATTGTTAAATGCAGCGCTGGCGTTGCATTAAAGCAATATTGCAACCCCCTGGGATGTTAAATGCAATAAAATTAATTGCAATAATTTTGCAAAACCTCTCAAATGTTAAATGCAATTAATGCAACGCATTAGAACAACTTTGCAGGCTCCTGCAATGTTAAATGCAGCGCAGGCCTTGCATTAAAGCAAAATTGCAGCTGTTCTGGGGTATTAAACGCATTAAAATCATTGTAATAATCATGCAAAATCTCTCAAATGTTCAATGCAACGAATGCATGGTACCATTAAAATCTTTATTGGTGTACGGTTCCCCCTGACATCCATCCACCCACCCACCGATCGATCAATCAATCAATCTTTGATTAATTCTTATTATTATTAATAATATAAATTATTATTACTATAGTATTATTATTGTATTTACTACCCCCGGCATCGCATTAGGATGACTTTTCAGGCTGCTGCAATGTTAAATGCAGTGATCGCCTTGCATTAAAGAAATATTGCAACACCCTGCGATGTGAAATGCAATAATAATCCTGCAAAACCTCTCAAATGTTAAATGTGACTAATGCATCGTATTAGGATAACTTTGCAGGCTACTGCAATGTTAAATGCAGTGATGGCCTTGCATTAAAGTCATCTAGCGACCCCCCATGGATGTTATATGCATTAAATTAATTGCAATAATTTTGCAAAACCTCTCAAATGTTAAATGCAACAAATGCATCGCATTAGGATGACTTTTCTGGCTGCTGCAATGTTAAATGCAGTGATCGCCTTGCATTAAAGAAATATTGCAACACCCTGCGATGTGAAATGCAATAATAATCCTGCAAAACCTCTCAAATGTTAAATGCGACTAAAGCATCGTATTAGGATAACTTTGCAGGCTGCTGCATTGTTAAATGCAGCGCTGGCGTTGCATTAAAGCAATATTGCAACCCTCTGGGATGTTAAATGCAATAAAATTAATTGCAATAATTTCGCAAAACCTCTCAAATGTTAAATGCAATTAATGCAACGCATTAGAACAACTTTGCAGGCTCCTGCAATGTTAAATGCAGCGCAGGCCTTGCATTAAAGCAAAATTGCAGCTGTTCTGGGGTATTAAACGCATTAAAATCATTGTAATAATCATGCAAAATCTCTCAAATGTTCAATGCAACTAATGCATGGTACCATTAAAATCTTTATTGGTGTACGGTTCCCCCTGACATCCATCCACCCACCCACCGATCGATCAATCAATCAATCTTTGATTAATTCTTATTATTATTAATTATATAAATTATTATTACTATAGTATTATTATTGTATTTACTACCTCCGGCATCGCATTAGGATGACTTTTCAGGCTGCTGCAATGTTAAATGCAGTGATCGCCTTGCATTAAAGAAATATTGCAACACCCTGCGATGTGAAATGCAATAATAATCCTGCAAAACCTCTCAAATGTTAAACGTGACTAATGCATCGTATTAGGATAACTTTGCAGGCTACTGCAATGTTAAATGCAGTGATGGCCTTGCATTAAAGTCATCTAGCGACCCCCCATGGATGTTATATGCATTAAATTAATTGCAATAATTTTGCAAAACCTCTCAAATGTTAAATGCAACAAATGCATCGCATTAGGATGACTTTTCTGGCTGCTGCAATGTTAAATGCAGTGATCGCCTTGCAGTAAAGAAATATTGCAACACCCTGCGATGTGAAATGCAATAATAATCCTGCAAATCCTCTCAAATGTTAAATGCGACTAAAGCATCGTATTAGGATAACTTTGCAGGCTCCTGCAATGTTAAATGCAGCGCAGGCCTTGCATTAAAGCAAAATTGCAGCTGTTCTGGGGTATTAAACGCATTAAAATCATTGTAATAATCATGCAAAATCTCTCAAATGTTCAATGCAACTAATGCATGGTACCATTAAAATCTTTATTGGTGTACGGTTCCCCCTGACATCCATCCACCCACCCACCGATCGATCAATCAATCAATCTTTGATTAATTCTTATTATTATTAATTATATAAATTATTATTACTATAGTATTATTATTGTATTTACTACCCCCGGCATCGCATTAGGATGACTTTTCAGGCTGCTGCAATGTTAAATGCAGTGATCGCCTTGCATTAAAGAAATATTGCAACACCCTGCGATGTGAAATGCAATAATAATCCTGCAAAACCTCTCAAATGTTAAACGTGACTAATGCATCGTATTAGGATAACTTTGCAGGCTACTGCAATGTTAAATGCAGTGATGGCCTTGCATTAAAGTCATCTAGCGACCCCCCATGGATGTTATATGCATTAAATTAATTGCAATAATTTTGCAAAACCTCTCAAATGTTAAATGCAACAAATGCATCGCATTAGGATGACTTTTCTGGCTGCTGCAATGTTAAATGCAGTGATCGCCTTGCATTAAAGAAATATTGCAACACCCTGCGATGTGAAATGCAATAATAATCCTGCAAAACCTCTCAAATGTTAAACGTGACTAATGCATCGTATTAGGATAACTTTGCAGGCTACTGCAATGTTAAATGCAGTGATGGCCTTGCATTAAAGTCATCTAGCGTCCCCCCATGGATGTTATATGCATTAAATTAATTGTAATAATTTTGCAAAACCTCTCAAATGTTAAATGCAACAAATGCATCGCATTAGGATGACTTTTCTGGCTGCTGCAATGTTAAATGCAGTGATCGCCTTGCATTAAAGAAATATTGCAACACCCTGCGATGTGAAATGCAATAATAATCCTGCAAAACCTCTCAAATGTTAAATGCGACTAAAGCATCGTATTAGGATAACTTTGCAGGCTGCTGCATTGTTAAATGCAGCGCTGGCGTTGCATTAAAGCAATATTGCAACCCCCTGGGATGTTAAATGCAATAAAATTAATTGCAATAATTTTGCAAAACCTCTCAAATGTTAAATGCATTTAATGCAACGCATTAGAACAACTTTGCAGGCTCCTGCAATGTTAAATGCAGCGCAGGCCTTGCATTAAAGCAAAATTGCAGCTGTTCTGGGGTATTAAACGCATTAAAATCATTGTAATAATCATGCAAAATCTCTCAAATGTTCAATGCAACTAATGCATGGTACCATTAAAATCTTTATTGGTGTACGGTTCCCCCTGACATCCATCCACCCACCCACCGATCGATCAATCAATCAATCTTTGATTAATTCTTATTATTATTAATTATATAAATTATTATTACTATAGTATTATTATTGTATTTACTACCCCCGGCATCGCATTAGGATGACTTTTCAGGCTGCTGCAATGTTAAATGCAGTGATCGCCTTGCATTAAAGAAATATTGCAACACCCTGCGATGTGAAATGCAATAATAATCCTGCAAAACCTCTCAAATGTTAAACGTGACTAATGCATCGTATTAGGATAACTTTGCAGGCTACTGCAATGTTAAATGCAGTGATGGCCTTGCATTAAAGTCATCTAGCGACCCCCCATGGATGTTATATGCATTAAATTAATTGCAATAATTTTGCAAAACCTCTCAAATGTTAAATGCAACAAATGCATCGCATTAGGATGACTTTTCTGGCTGCTGCAATGTTAAATGCAGTGATCGCCTTGCATTAAAGAAATATTGCAACACCCTGCGATGTGAAATGCAATAATAATCCTGCAAAACCTCTCAAATGTTAAACGTGACTAATGCATCGTATTAGGATAACTTTGCAGGCTACTGCAATGTTAAATGCAGTGATGGCCTTGCATTAAAGTCATCTAGCGTCCCCCCATGGATGTTATATGCATTAAATTAATTGTAATAATTTTGCAAAACCTCTCAAATGTTAAATGCAACAAATGCATCGCATTAGGATGACTTTTCTGGCTGCTGCAATGTTAAATGCAGTGATCGCCTTGCATTAAAGAAATATTGCAACACCCTGCGATGTGAAATGCAATAATAATCCTGCAAAACCTCTCAAATGTTAAATGCGACTAAAGCATCGTATTAGGATAACTTTGCAGGCTGCTGCATTGTTAAATGCAGCGCTGGCGTTGCATTAAAGCAATATTGCAACCCCCTGGGATGTTAAATGCAATAAAATTAATTGCAATAATTTTGCAAAACCTCTCAAATGTTAAATGCATTTAATGCAACGCATTAGAACAACTTTGCAGGCTCCTGCAATGTTAAATGCAGCGCAGGCCTTGCATTAAAGCAAAATTGCAGCTGTTCTGGGGGTATTAAACGCATTAAAATCATTGTAATAATCATGCAAAATCTCTCAAATGTTCAATGCAACTAATGCATGGTACCATTAAAATCTTTATTGGTGTACGGTTCCCCCTGACATCCATCCACCCACCCACCGATCGATCAATCAATCAATCTTTGATTAATTCTTATTATTATTAATAATATAAATTATTATTACTATAGTATTATTATTGTATTTACTACCCCCGGCATCGCATTAGGATGACTTTTCAGGCTGCTGCAATGTTAAATGCAGTGATCGCCTTGCATTAAAGAAATATTGCAACACCCTGCGATGTGAAATGCAATAATAATCCTGCAAAACCTCTCAAATGTTAAATGTGACTAATGCATCGTTTTAGGATAACTTTGCAGGCTACTGCAATGTTAAATGCAGTGATGGCCTTGCATTAAAGTCATCTAGCGACCCCCCATGGATGTTATATGCATTAAATTAATTGCAATAATTTTGCAAAACCTCTCAAATGTTAAATACAACAAATGCATCGCATTAGGATGACTTTTCTGGCTGCTGCAATGTTAAATGCAGTGATCGCCTTGCATTAAAGAAATATTGCAACACCCTGCGATGTGAAATGCAATAATAATCCTGCAAAACCTCTCAAATGTTAAATGCGACTAAAGCATCGTATTAGGATAACTTTGCAGGCTGCTGCATTGTTAAATGCAGCGCTGGCGTTGCATTAAAGCAATATTGCAACCCCCTGGGATGTTAAATGCAATAAAATTAATTGCAATAATTTCGCAAAACCTCTCAAATGTTAAATGCAATTAATGCAACGCATTAGAACAACTTTGCAGGCTCCTGCAATGTTAAATGCAGCGCAGGCCTTGCATTAAAGCAAAATTGCAGCTGTTCTGGGGTATTAAACGCATTAAAATCATTGTAATAATCATGCAAAATCTCTCAAATGTTCAATGCAACTAATGCATGGTACCATTAAAATCTTTATTGGTGTACGGTTCCCCCTGACATCCATCCACCCACCCACCGATCGATCAATCAATCAATCTTTGATTAATTCTTATTATTATTAATTATATAAATTATTATTACTATAGTATTATTATTGTATTTACTACCCCCGGCATCGCATTAGGATGACTTTTCAGGCTGCTGCAATGTTAAATGCAGTGATCGCCTTGCATTAAAGAAATATTGCAACACCCTGCGATGTGAAATGCAATAATAATCCTGCAAAACCTCTCAAATGTTAAACGTGACTAATGCATCGTATTAGGATAACTTTGCAGGCTACTGCAATGTTAAATGCAGTGATGGCCTTGCATTAAAGTCATCTAGCGACCCCCCATGGATGTTATATGCATTAAATTAATTGCAATAATTTTGCAGAACCTCTCAAATGTTAAATGCAACAAATGCATCGCATTAGGATGACTTTTCTGGCTGCTGCAATGTTAAATGCAGTGATCGCCTTGCAGTAAAGAAATATTGCAACACCCTGCGATGTGAAATGCAATAATAATCCTGCAAATCCTCTCAAATGTTAAATGCGACTAAAGCATCGTATTAGGATAACTTTGCAGGCTCCTGCAATGTTAAATGCAGCGCAGGCCTTGCATTAAAGCAAAATTGCAGCTGTTCTGGGGTATTAAACGCATTAAAATCATTGTAATAATCATGCAAAATCTCTCAAATGTTCAATGCAACTAATGCATGGTACCATTAAAATCTTTATTGGTGTACGGTTCCCCCTGACATCCATCCACCCACCCACCGATCGATCAATCAATCAATCTTTGATTAATTCTTATTATTATTAATTATATAAATTATTATTACTATAGTATTATTATTGTATTTACTACCGCCGGCATCGCATTAGGATGACTTTTCAGGCTGCTGCAATGTTAAATGCAGTGATCGCCTTGCATTAAAGAAATATTGCAACACCCTGCGATGTGAAATGCAATAATAATCCTGCAAAACCTCTCAAATGTTAAACGTGACTAATGCATCGTATTAGGATAACTTTGCAGGCTACTGCAATGTTAAATGCAGTGATGGCCTTGCATTAAAGTCATCTAGCGACCCCCCATGGATGTTATATGCATTAAATTAATTGCAATAATTTTGCAAAACCTCTCAAATGTTAAATGCAACAAATGCATCGCATTAGGATGACTTTTCTGGCTGCTGCAATGTTAAATGCAGTGATCGCCTTGCATTAAAGAAATATTGCAACACCCTGCGATGTGAAATGCAATAATAATCCTGCAAAACCTCTCAAATGTTAAACGTGACTAATGCATCGTATTAGGATAACTTTGCAGGCTACTGCAATGTTAAATGCAGTGATGGCCTTGCATTAAAGTCATCTAGCGTCCCCCCATGGATGTTATATGCATTAAATTAATTGTAATAATTTTGCAAAACCTCTCAAATGTTAAATGCAACAAATGCATCGCATTAGGATGACTTTTCTGGCTGCTGCAATGTTAAATGCAGTGATCGCCTTGCATTAAAGAAATATTGCAACACCCTGCGATGTGAAATGCAATAATAATCCTGCAAAACCTCTCAAATGTTAAATGCGACTAAAGCATCGTATTAGGATAACTTTGCAGGCTGCTGCATTGTTAAATGCAGCGCTGGCGTTGCATTAAAGCAATATTGCAACCCCCTGGGATGTTAAATGCAATAAAATTAATTGCAATAATTTTGCAAAACCTCTCAAATGTTAAATGCATTTAATGCAACGCATTAGAACAACTTTGCAGGCTCCTGCAATGTTAAATGCAGCGCAGGCCTTGCATTAAAGCAAAATTGCAGCTGTTCTGGGGTATTAAACGCATTAAAATCATTGTAATAATCATGCAAAATCTCTCAAATGTTCAATGCAACTAATGCATGGTACCATTAAAATCTTTATTGGTGTACGGTTCCCCCTGACATCCATCCACCCACCCACCGATCGATCAATCAATCAATCTTTGATTAATTCTTATTATTATTAATTATATAAATTACTAGAAAAGAGGGCCCGTTGGGCCCGTCCCCACACCCCCCATTCTCTCCTCCCCCAGCCCCACTCTTACTCTCCAAGTGTGCCCGTTGGGGAGGGCCCGTTGGGCCCGTCCCCACACCCCCCATTCTCTCCTCCCCCAGCCCCACTCTTACTCTCCAAGTGTGCCCGTTGGGCCCGTCCTCCTGATCTGTGTATGTCAAGTGACCACTATAGCCTTCATTTTTTTTTTTTTTTCCTAATCAGATGTTTTTGTTTTTTTTCCTAATCAGATGTGCAGCACTTTGGTCAACGTGGGTTGTTTTTAAATGTGCTATACAAATAAAACTGACTTGACTTGACTTGACTTGACTTGCAATAACAAAAAAGACTTCTTGGAAGCTTTTCGAAACAATGTAGCCGTCACAAGCTGAAAACTAAATCGTTGCTGAAAACTAAATCCTTTTCTGGAAACTTTTGGAAACAAATGTAGCCCCTTGAAGAAAAGGGTTAGAAATGAAAATTTAAACTTTAATATCTCTCTAGCTTTAAAAAGGTAGCTTCAATTTGAACGAAAGTACTTACAATAGTTGCCCAGGTTAATGGCGAATACGGCGGTACAAAAATCGTAGCGCTTTGGTGTACCGTCTTGGAGGAGTAGGGTTTGTAAGTTAAACTTCGGAATCTTCCGTACATACACACATACATCCATACACACGAACGCAGAGTTTTAGTATTATATAGATAGTAGATAGATTATTACTATAGTATTATTATTGTATTTACTACCCCCGGCATCGCATTAGGATGACTTTTCAGGCTGCTGCAATGTTAAATGCAGTGATCGCCTTGCATTAAAGAAATATTGCAACACCCTGCGATGTGAAATGCAATAATAATCCTGCAAAACCTCTCAAATGTTAAACGTGACTAATGTATCGTATTAGGATAACTTTGCAGGCTACTGCAATGTTAAATGCAGTGATGGCCTTGCATTAAAGTCATCTAGCGACCCCCCATGGATGTTATATGCATTAAATTAATTGCAATAATTTTGCAAAACCTTTCAAATGTTAAATGCAACAAATGCATCGCATTAGGATGACTTTTCTGGCTGCTGCAATGTTAAATGCAGTGATCGCCTTGCATTGAAGAAATATTGGAACACCCTGCGATGTGAAATGCAATAATAATCCTGCAAAACCTCTCAAATGTTAAATGCGACTAAAGCATCGTATTAGGATAACTTTGCAGGCTGCTGCATTGTTAAATGCAGCGCTGACGTTGCATCAAAGCAATATTGCAACCCCCTGGGATGTTAAATGCAATAAAATTAATTGCAATAATCCTGCAAAACCTCTCAAATGTTAAATGCGACTAAAGCATCGTATTAGGATAACTTTGCAGGCTCCTGCAATGTTAAATGCAGCGCAGGCCTTGCATTAAAGCAAAATTGCAGCTGTTCTGGGGTATTAAACGCATTAAAATCATTGTAATAATCATGCAAAATCTCTCAAATGTTCAATGCAACTAATGCATGGTACCATTAAAATCTTTATTGGTGTACGGTTCCCCCTGACATCCATCCACCCACCCACCGATCGATCAATCAATCAATCTTTGATTAATTCTTATTATTATTAATTATATATATTATTATTACTATAGTATTATTATTGTATTTACTACCCCCGGCATCGCATTAGGATGACTTTTCAGGCTGCTGCAATGTTAAATGCAGTGATCGCCTTGCATTAAAGAAATATTGCAACACCCTGCGATGTGAAATGCAATAATAATCCTGCAAAACCTCTCAAATGTTAAACGTGACTAATGCATCGTATTAGGATAACTTTGCAGGCTACTGCAATGTTAAATGCAGTGATGGCCTTGCATTAAAGTCATCTAGCGACCCCCCATGGATGTTATATGCATTAAATTAATTGCAATAATTTTGCAAAACCTCTCAAATGTTAAATGCAACAAATGCATCGCATTAGGATGACTTTTCTGGCTGCTGCAATGTTAAATGCAGTGATCGCCTTGCATTAAAGAAATATTGCAACACCCTGCGATGTGAAATGCAATAATAATCCTGCAAAACCTCTCAAATGTTAAACGTGACTAATGCATCGTATTAGGATAACTTTGCAGGCTACTGCAATGTTAAATGCAGTGATGGCCTTGCATTAAAGTCATCTAGCGTCCCCCCATGGATGTTATATGCATTAAATTAATTGTAATAATTTTGCAAAACCTCTCAAATGTTAAATGCAACAAATGCATCGCATTAGGATGACTTTTCTGGCTGCTGCAATGTTAAATGCAGTGATCGCCTTGCATTAAAGAAATATTGCAACACCCTGCGATGTGAAATGCAATAATAATCCTGCAAAACCTCTCAAATGTTAAATGCGACTAAAGCATCGTATTAGGGTAACTTTGCAGGCTGCTGCATCGTTAAATGCAGCGCTGGCGTTGCATTAAAGCAATATTGCAACCCCCTGGGATGTTAAATGCAACAAAATTAATTGCAATAATTTTGCAAAACCTCTCAAATGTTAAATGCAATTAATGCAACGCATTAGAACAACTTTGCAGGCTCCTGCAATGTTAAATGCAGCGCAGGCCTTGCATTAAAGCAAAATTGCAGCTGTTCTGGGGTATTAAACGCATTAAAATCATTGTAATAATCATGCAAAATCTCTCAAATGTTCAATGCAACTAATGCATGGTACCATTAAAATCTTTATTGGTGTACGGTTCCCCCTGACATCCATCCACCCACCCACCGATCGATCAATCAATCAATCTTTGATTAATTCTTATTATTATTAATTATATAAATTATTATTACTATAGTATTATTATTGTATTTACTACCCCCGGCATCGCATTAGGATGACTTTTCAGGCTGCTGCAATGTTAAATGCAGTGATCGCCTTGCATTAAAGAAATATTGCAACACCCTGCGATGTGAAATGCAATAATAATCCTGCAAAACCTCTCAAATGTTAAACGTGACTAATGCATCGTATTAGGATAACTTTGCAGGCTACTGCAATGTTAAATGCAGTGATGGCCTTGCATTAAAGTCATCTAGCGACCCCCCATGGATGTTATATGCATTAAATTAATTGCAATAATTTTGCAAAACCTCTCAAATGTTAAATGCAACAAATGCATCGCATTAGGATGACTTTTCTGGCTGCTGCAATGTTAAATGCAGTGATCGCCTTGCAGTAAAGAAATATTGCAACACCCTGCGATGTGAAATGCAATAATAATCCTGCAAATCCTCTCAAATGTTAAATGCGACTAAAGCATCGTATTAGGATAACTTTGCAGGCTCCTGCAATGTTAAATGCAGCGCAGGCCTTGCATTAAAGCAAAATTGCAGCTGTTCTGGGGTATTAAACGCATTAAAATCATTGTAATAATCATGCAAAATCTCTCAAATGTTCAATGCAACTAATGCATGGTACCATTAAAATCTTTATTGGTGTACGGTTCCCCCTGACATCCATCCACCCACCCACCGATCGATCAATCAATCAATCTTAGATTAATTCTTATTATTATTAATTATATATATTATTATTACTATAGTATTATTATTGTATTTACTACCCCCGGCATCGCATTAGGATGACTTTTCAGGCTGCTGCAATGTTAAATGCAGTGATCGCCTTGCATTAAAGAAATATTGCAACACCCTGCGATGTGAAATGCAATAATAATCCTGCAAAACCTCTCAAATGTTAAACGTGACTAATGCATCGTATTAGGATAACTTTGCAGGCTACTGCAATGTTAAATGCAGTGATGGCCTTGCATTAAAGTCATCTAGCGACCCCCCATGGATGTTATATGCATTAAATTAATTGCAATAATTTTGCAAAACCTCTCAAATGTTAAATGCAACAAATGCATCGCATTAGGATGACTTTTCTGGCTGCTGCAATGTTAAATGCAGTGATCGCCTTGCATTAAAGAAATATTGCAACACCCTGCGATGTGAAATGCAATAATAATCCTGCAAAACCTCTCAAATGTTAAACGTGACTAATGCATCGTATTAGGATAACTTTGCAGGCTACTGCAATGTTAAATGCAGTGATGGCCTTGCATTAAAGTCATCTAGCGTCCCCCCATGGATGTTATATGCATTAAATTAATTGTAATAATTTTGCAAAACCTCTCAAATGTTAAATGCAACAAATGCATCGC
This sequence comes from Rhinoraja longicauda, assembly GCF_053455715.1. NCBI lineage: Eukaryota > Metazoa > Chordata > Chondrichthyes > Rajiformes > Arhynchobatidae > Rhinoraja > Rhinoraja longicauda. The sequence goes on from NW_027601831.1 coordinate 37,925, forward strand.
ATTAGGATGACTTTTCTGGCTGCTGCAATGTTAAATGCAGTGATCGCCTTGCATTAAAGAAATATTGCAACACCCTGCGATGTGAAATGCAATAATAATCCTGCAAAACCTCTCAAATGTTAAATGCGACTAAAGCATCGTATTAGGATAACTTGCAGGCTGCTGCATTGTTAAATGCAGCGCTGGCGTTGCATTAAAGCAATATTGCAACCCCCTGGGATGTTAAATGCAATAAAATTAATTGCAATAATTTTGCAAAACCTCTCAAATGTTAAATGCATTTAATGCAACGCATTAGAACAACTTTGCAGGCTCCTGCAATGTTAAATGCAGCGCAGGCCTTGCATTAAAGCAAAATTGCAGCTGTTCTGGGGTATTAAACGCATTAAAATCATTGTAATAATCATGCAAAATCTCTCAAATGTTCAATGCAACTAATGCATGGTACCATTAAAATCTTTATTGGTGTACGGTTCCCCCTGACATCCATCCACCCACCGACCGATCGATCAATCAATCAATCTTTGATTAATTCTTATTATTATTAATAATATAAATTATTATTACTATAGTATTATTATTGTATTTACTACCCCCGGCATCGCATTAGGATGACTTTTCAGGCTGCTGCAATGTTAAATGCAGTGATGGCCTTGCATTAAAGTCATCTAGCGACCCCCCATGAATGTTATATGCATTAAATTAATTGCAATAATTTTGCAAAACCTCTCAAATGTTAAATGCAACAAATGCATCGCATTAGGATGACTTTTCTGGCTGCTGCAATGTTAAATGCAGTGATCGCCTTGCATTAAAGAAATATTGCAACACCTGCGATGTGAAATGCAATAATAATCCTGCAAAACCTCTCAAATGTTAAACGTGACTAATGCATCGTATTAGGATAACTTTGCAGGCTACTGCAATGTTAAATGCAGTGATCGCCTTGCATTAAAGTCATCTAGCGACCCCCCATGGATGTTATATGCATTAAATTAATTGCAATAATTTTGCAAAACCTCTCAAATGTTAAATGCAACAAATGCATCGCATTAGGATGACTTTTCTGGCTGCTGCAATGATAAATGCAGTGATCGCCTTGCATTAAAGAAATATTGCAACACCCTGCGATGTGAAATGCAATAATAATCCTGCAAAACCTCTCAAATGTTAAATGCGACTAAAGCATCGTATTAGGGTAACTTTGCAGGCTGCTGCATCGTTAAATGCAGCGCTGGCGTTGCATTAAAGCAATATTGCAACCCCCTGGGATGTTAAATGCAACAAAATTAATTGCAATAATTTTGCAAAACCTCTCAAATGTTAAATGCAATTAATGCAACGCATTAGAACAACTTTGCAGGCTCCTGCAATGTTAAATGCAGCGCAGGCCTTGCATTAAAGCAAAATTGCAGCTGTTCTGGGGTATTAAACGCATTAAAATCATTGTAATAATCATGCAAAATCTCTCAAATGTTCAATGCAACTAATGCCTGGTACCATTAAAATCTTTATTGGTGTACGGTTCCCCCTGACATCCATCCACCCACCCACCGATCGATCAATCAATCAATCTTTGATTAATTCTTCTTATTATTAATAATATAAATTATTATTACTATAGTATTATTATTGTATTTACTACCCCCGGCATCGCATTAGGATGACTTTTCAGGCTGCTGCAATGTTAAATGCAGTGATCGCCTTGCATTAAAGAAATATTGCAACACCCTGCGATGTGAAATGCAATAATAATCCTGCAAAACCTCTCAAATGTTAAACGTGACTAATGCATCGTATTAGGATAACTTTGCAGGCTACTGCAATGTTAAATGCAGTGATGGCCTTGCATTAAAGTCATCTAGCGACCCCCCATGGATGTTATATGCATTAAATTAATTGCAATAATTTTGCAAAACCTCTCAAATGTTAAATGCAACAAATGCATCGCATTAGGATGATTTTTCTGGCTGCTGCAATGTTAAATGCAGTGATCGCCTTGCATTAAAGAAATATTGCAACACCCTGCGATGTGAAATGCAATAATAATCCTGCAAAACCTCTCAAATGTTAAACGTGACTAATGCATCGTATTAGGATAACTTTGCAGGCTACTGCAATGTTAAATGCAGTGATGGCCTTGCATTAAAGTCATCTAGCGACCCCCCATGGATGTTATATGCATTAAATTAATTGCAATAATTTTGCAAAACCTCTCAAATGTTGAATGCAACAAAGGCATCGCATTAGGATGACTTTTCTGGCTATTGCAATGTTAAATGCAGTGATCGCCTTGCATTAAAGAAATATTGCAACACCCTGCGATGTGAAATGCAATAATAATCCTGCAAAACCTCTCAAATGTTAAACATGACTAATGCATCGTATTAGGATAACTTTGCAGGCTACTGCAATGTTAAATGCAGTGATGGCCTTGCATTAAAGTCATCTAGCGACCCCCCATGGAATGTTAAATGCAATAAAATTAATTGCAATAATTTTGCAAAACCTCTCAAATGTTAAATGCAATTAATGCAACGCATTAGAACAACTTTGCAGGCTCGTGCAATGTTAAATGCAGCGCAGGCCTTGCATAAAAGCAAAATTGCAGCTGTTCTGGGGTATTAAACGCATTAAAATCATTGTAATAATCATGCAAAATCTCTCAAATGTTCAATGCAACTAATGCATGGAACCATTAAAATCTTTATTGGTGTACGGTTCCCCCTGACATCCATCCACCCACCCACCGATCGATCAATCAATCAATCAATCTTTGATTAATTCTTATTATTATTAATAATATAAATTATTATTACTATAGTATTATTATTGTATTTACTACCCCCGGCATCGCATTAGGATGACTTTTCAGGCTGCTGCAATGTTAAATGCAGTGATCGCCTTGCATTAAAGAAATATTGCAACACCCTGCGATGTGAAATGCAATAATAATCCTGCAAAACCTCTCAAATGTTAAACGTGACTAATGCATCGTATTAGGATAACTTTGCAGGCTACTGCAATGTTAAATGCAGTGATGGCCTTGCATTAAAGTCATCTAGCGACCGCCCATGGATGTTATATGCATTAAATTAATTGCAATAATTTTGCAAAACCTTTCAAATGTTAAATGCAACAAATGCATCGCATTAGGATGACTTTTCTGGCTGCTGCAATGTTAAATGCAGTGATCGCCTTGCATTAAAGAAATATTGCAACACCCTGCGATGTGAAATGCAATAATAATCCTGTAAAACCTCTCAAATGTTAAATGCGACTAAAGCATCGTATTAGGATAACTTTGCAGTCTGCTGCATTGTTAAATGCAGCGCTGGCTTTGCATTAAAGCAATATTGCAACCCCTGGGATGTTAAATGCAATAAAATTAATTGCAATAATTTTGCAAAACCTCTCAAATGTTAAATGCAATTAATGCAATGCATTACAACAACTTTGCAGGCTCCTGCAATGTTAAATGCAGCGCAGGCCTTGCATTAAAGTAAAATTGCAGCTGTTCTGGGGTATTAAACGCATTAAAATCATTGTAATAATCATGCAAAATTTCTCAAATGCTCAATGCAACGAATGCATGGTACCATTAAAATCTTTATTGGTGTACGGTTCCCCCTGACATCCATCCACCCACCCACCGATCGATCAATCAATCAATCAATCTTTGATTAATTCTTATTATTATTAATAATATAAATTATTATTACTATAGTATTATTATTGTATTTACTACCCCCGGCATCGCATTAGGATGACTTTTCAGGCTGCTGCAATGTTAAATGCAGTGATCGCCTTGCATTAAAGAAATATTGCAACACCCTGCGATGTGAAATGCAATAATAATCCTGCAAAACCTCTCAAATGTTAAACGTGACTAATGCATCGTATTAGGATAACTTTGCAGGCTACTGCAATGTTAAATGCAGTGATCGCCTTGCATTAAAGTCATCTAGCGACCCCCCATGGATGTTATATGCATTAAATTAATTGCAATAATTTTGCAAAACCTCTCAAATGTTAAATGCAACAAATGCATCGCATTAGGATGACTTTTCTGGCTGCTGCAATGATAAATGCAGTGATCGCCTTGCATTAAAGAAATATTGCAACACCCTGCGATGTGAAATGCAATAATAATCCTGCAAAACCTCTCAAATGTTAAATGCAACTAAAGCATCGTATTAGGATAACTTTGCAGGCTGCTGCATCGTTAAATGCAGCGCTGGCGTTGCATTAAAGCAATATTGCAACCCCCTGGGATGTTAAATGCAATAAAATTAATTGCAATAATTTTGCAAAACCTCTCAAATGTTAAATGCAATTAATGCAACGCATTAGAACAACTTTGCAGGCTCCTGCAATGTTAAATGCAGCGCAGGCCTTGCATTAAAGCAAAATTGCAGCTGTTCTGGGGTATTAAACGCATTCAAATCATTGTAATAATCATGCAAAATCTCTCAAATGTTCAATGCAACTAATGCATTGTACCATTAAAATCTTTATTGGTGTACGGTTCCCCCTGACATCCATCCACCCACCCACCGATCGATCAATCAATCAATCTTTGATTAATTCTTATTATTATTAATAATATAAATTATTATTACTATAGTATTATAATTGTATTTACTACCCCGGCATCGCATTAGGATGACTTTTCAGGCTGCTGCAATGTTAAATGCAGTGATGGCCTTGCATTAAAGTCATCTAGCGACCCCCCATCAATGTTATATGCATTAAATTAATTGCAATAATTTTGCAAAACCTCTCAAATGTTAAATGCAACAAATGCATCGCATTAGGATGACTTTTCTGGCTGCTGCAATGTTAAATGCAGTGATCGCCTTGCATTAAAGAAATATTGCAACACCCTGCGATGTGAAATACAATAATAATCCTGCAAAACCTCTCAAATGTTAAACGTGACTAATGCATCGTATTAGGATAACTTTGCAGGCTACTGCAATGTTAAATGCAGTGATCGCCTTGCATTAAAGAAATATTGCAACACCGTGCGATGTGAAATGCAATAATAATCCTGCAAAACCTCTCAAATGTTAAACGTGACTAATGCATCGTATTAGGATAACTTTGCAGGCTACTGCAATGTTAAATGCAGTGATGGCCTTGCATTAAAGTCATCTAGCGACCCCCCATGGATGTTATATGCATTAAATTAATTGCAATAATTTTGCAAAACCTCTCAAATGTTAAATGCAACAAATGCATCGCATTAGGATGACTTTTCTGGCTGCTGCAATGTTAAATGCAGTGATCGCCTTGCATTAAAGAAATATTGCAACACCCTGCGATGTGAAATGCAATAATAATCCTGCAAAACCTCTCAAATGTTAAACGTGACTAATGCATCGTATTAGGATAACTTTGCAGGCTACTGCAATGTTAAATGCAGTGATGGCCTTGCATTAAAGTCATCTAGCGACCCCCCATGGATGTTATATGCATTAAATTAATTGCAATAATTTTGCAAAACCTCTCAAATGTTAAATGCAACAAATGCATCGCATTAGGATGACTTTTCTGGCTGCTGCAATGTTAAATGCAGTGATCGCCTTGCATTAAAGAAATATTGCAACACCCTGCGATGTGAAATGCAATAATAATCCTGCAAAACCTCTCAAATGTTAAATGCAACTAAAGCATCGTATTAGGATAACTTTGCAGGCTGCTGCATCGTTAAATGCAGCGCTGGCGTTGCATTAAAGCAATATTGCAACCCCCTGGGATGTTAAATGCAATAAAATTAATTGCAATAATTTTGCAAAACCTCTCAAATGTTAAATGCAATTAATGCAACGCATTAGAACAACTTTGCAGGCTCCTGCAATGTTAAATGCAGCGCAGGCCTTGCATTAAAGCAAAATTGCAGCTGTTCTGGGGTATTAAACGCATTCAAATCATTGTAATAATCATGCAAAATCTCTCAAATGTTCAATGCAACTAATGCATTGTACCATTAAAATCTTTATTGGTGTACGGTTCCCCCTGACATCCATCCACCCACCCACCGATCGATCAATCAATCAATCTTTGATTAATTCTTATTATTATTAATAATATAAATTATTATTACTATAGTATTATAATTGTATTTACTACCCCGGCATCGCATTAGGATGACTTTTCAGGCTGCTGCAATGTTAAATGCAGTGATGGCCTTGCATTAAAGTCATCTAGCGACCCCCCATCAATGTTATATGCATTAAATTAATTGCAATAATTTTGCAAAACCTCTCAAATGTTAAATGCAACAAATGCATCGCATTAGGATGACTTTTCTGGCTGCTGCAATGTTAAATGCAGTGATCGCCTTGCATTAAAGAAATATTGCAACACCCTGCGATGTGAAATACAATAATAATCCTGCAAAACCTCTCAAATGTTAAACGTGACTAATGCATCGTATTAGGATAACTTTGCAGGCTACTGCAATGTTAAATGCAGTGATCGCCTTGCATTAAAGAAATATTGCAACACCGTGCGATGTGAAATGCAATAATAATCCTGCAAAACCTCTCAAATGTTAAACGTGACTAATGCATCGTATTAGGATAACTTTACAGGCTACTGCAATGTTAAATGCAGTGATGGCCTTGCATTAAAGTCATCTAGCGACCCCCCATGGATGTTATATGCATTAAATTAATTGCAATAATTTTGCAAAACCTCTCAAATGTTAAATGCAACAAATGCATCGCATTAGGATGACTTTTCTGGCTGCTGCAATGTTAAATGCAGTGATCGCCTTGCATTAAAGAAATATTGCAACACCCTGCGATGTGAAATGCAATAATAATCCTGCAAAACCTCTCAAATGTTAAATGTGACTAAAGCATCGTATTAGGATAACTTTGCAGGCTGCTGCATTGTTAAATGCAGCGCTGGCGTTGCATTAAAGCAATATTGCAACCCCTGGGATGTTAAATGCAACAAAATTAATTGCAATAATTTTGCAAAACCTCTCAAATGTTAAATGCAATTAATGCAACACATTAGAACAACTTTGCAGGCTCCTGCAATGTTAAATGCAGCGCAGGCCTTGCATTAAAGCAAAATTGCAGCTGTTCTGGGGTATTAAACGCATTAAAATCATTGTAATAATCATGCAAAATCTCTCAAATGTTCAATGCAACTAATGCATGGTACCATTAAAATCTTTATTGGTGTACGGTTCCCCCTGACATCCATCCACCCACCCACCGATCGATCAATCAATCAATCTTTGATTAATTCTTATTATTATTAATAATATAAATTATTATTACTATAGTATTATTATTGTAGTTACTACCCCCGGCATCGCATTAGGATGATTTTTCAGGCTGCTGCAATGTTAAATGCAGTGATCGCCTTGCATTAAAGAAATATTGCAACACCCTGCGATGTGAAATGCAATAATAATCCTGCAAAACCTCTCAAATGTTAAATGTGACTAATGCATCGTATCAGGATAACTTTGCAGGCTACTGCAATGTTAAATGCAGTGATGGCCTTGCATTAAAGTCATCTAGCGACCCCCCATCAATGTTATATGCATTAAATTAATTGCAATAATTTTGCAAAACCTCTCAAATGTTAAATGCAACAAATGCATCGCATTAGGATGACTTTTCTGGCTGCTGCAATGTTAAATGCAGTGATCGCCTTGCATTAAAGAAATATTGCAACACCCTGCGATGTGAAATACAATAATAATCCTGCAAAACCTCTCAAATGTTAAACGTGACTAATGCATCGTATTAGGATAACTTTGCAGGCTACTGCAATGTTAAATGCAGTGATCGCCTTGCATTAAAGAAATATTGCAACACCGTGCGATGTGAAATGCAATAATAATCCTGCAAAACCTCTCAAATGTTAAACGTGACTAATGCATCGTATTAGGATAACTTTACAGGCTACTGCAATGTTAAATGCAGTGATGGCCTTGCATTAAAGTCATCTAGCGACCCCCCATGGATGTTATATGCATTAAATTAATTGCAATAATTTTGCAAAACCTCTCAAATGTTAAATGCAACAAATGCATCGCATTAGGATGACTTTTCTGGCTGCTGCAATGTTAAATGCAGTGATCGCCTTGCATTAAAGAAATATTGCAACACCCTGCGATGTGAAATGCAATAATAATCCTGCAAAACCTCTCAAATGTTAAATGTGACTAAAGCATCGTATTAGGATAACTTTGCAGGCTGCTGCATTGTTAAATGCAGCGCTGGCGTTGCATTAAAGCAATATTGCAACCCCTGGGATGTTAAATGCAACAAAATTAATTGCAATAATTTTGCAAAACCTCTCAAATGTTAAATGCAATTAATGCAACACATTAGAACAACTTTGCAGGCTCCTGCAATGTTAAATGCAGCGCAGGCCTTGCATTAAAGCAAAATTGCAGCTGTTCTGGGGGTATTAAACGCATTAAAATCATTGTAATAATCATGCAAAATCTCTCAAATGTTCAATGCAACTAATGCATGGTACCATTAAAATCTTTATTGGTGTATGGTTCCCCCTGACATCCATCCACCCACCCACCGATCGATCAATCAATCAATCTTTGATTAATTCTTATTATTATTAATAATATAAATTATTATTACTATAGTATTATTATTGTATTTACTACCCCCGGCATCGCATTAGGATGATTTTTCAGGCTGCTGCAATGTTAAATGCAGTGATCGCCTTGCATTAAAGAAATATTGCAACACCCTGCGATGTGAAATGCAATAATAATCCTGCAAAACCTCTCAAATGTTAAATGTGACTAATGCATCGTATCAGGATAACTTTGCAGGCTACTGCAATGTTAAATGCAGTGATGGCCTTGCATTAAAGTCATCTAGCGACCCCCCATGGATGTTATATGCATTAAATTAATTGCAATAATTTTGCAAAACCTCTCAAATGTTAAATGCAACAAATGCATCGCATTAGGATGACTTTTCTGGCTGCTGCAATGTTAAATGCAGTGATCGCCTTGCATTAAAGAAATATTGCAACACCCTGCGATGTGAAATGCAATAATAATCCTGCAAAACCTCTCAAATGTTAAATGTGACTAATGCATCGTATTAGGATAACTTTGCAGGCTACTGCAATGTTAAATGCAGTGATGGCCTTGCATTAAAGTCATCTAGCGACCCCCCATGGATGTTATATGCATTAAATTAATTGCAATAATTTTGCAAAACCTCTCAAATGTTAAATGCAACAAATGCATCGCATTAGGATGACTTTTCTGGCTGCTGCAATGTTAAATGCAGTGATCGCCTTGCATTAAAGAAATATTGCAACACCCTGCGATGTGAAATGCAATAATAATCCTGCAAAACCTCTCAAATGTTAAACGTGACTAATGCATCGTATTATGATAACTTTGCAGGCTACTGCAATGTTAAATGCAGTGATGGCCTTGCATTAAAGTCATCTAGCGACCCCCCATGGATGTTATATGCATTAAATTAATTGCAATAATTTTGCAAAACCTCTCAAATGTTAAATGCAACAAATGCATCGCATTAGGATGACTTTTCTGGCTGCTGCAATGTTAAATGCAGTGATCGCCTTGCATTAAAGAAATATTGCAACACCCTGCGATGTGAAATGCAATAATAATCCTGCAAAACCTCTCAAATGTTAAATGCGACTAAAGCATCGTATTAGGATTACTTTGCAGGCTGCTGCATTGTTAAATGCAGCGCTGGCGTTGCATTAAAGCAATATTGCAACCCTCTGGGATGTTAAATGCAATAAAATTAATTGCAATAATTTTGCAAAACCTCTCAAATGTTAAATGCAATTAATGCAACGCATTAGAACAACGTTGCAGGCTCCTGCAATGTTAAATGCAGCGCAGGCCTTGCATTAAAGCAAAATTGCAGCTGTTCTGGGGTATTAAACGCATTAAAATCATTGTAATAATCATGCAAAATCTCTCAAATGTTCAATGCAACTAATGCATGGTACCATTAAAATCTTTATTGGTGTACGGTTCCCCCTGACATCCATCCACCCACCCACCGATCGATCAATCAATCTTTGATTAATTCTTATTATTATTAATAATATAAATTATTATTACTATAGTATTATTATTGTATTTACTACCCCCGGCATCGCATTAGGATGACTTTTCAGGCTGCTGCAATGTTAAATGCAGTGATCGCCTTGCATTAAAGAAATATTGCAACACCCTGCGATGTGAAATGCAATAATAATGCTGCAAAACCTCTCAAATGTTAAACGTGACTAATGCATCGTATTAGGATAACTTTGCAGGCTACTGCAATGTTAAATGCAGTGATGGCCTTGCATTAAAGTCATCTTGCGACCCCCCATGGATGTTATATGCATTAAATTAATTGCAATAATTTTGCAAAACCTCTCAAATGTTAAATGCAACAAATGCATCGCATTAGGATGACTTTTCTGGCTGCTGCAATGTTAAATGCAGTGATCGCCTTGCATTAAAGAAATATTGCAACACCCTGCGATGTGAAATGCAATAATAATCCTGCAAAACCTCTCAAATGTTAAACGTGACTAATGCATCGTATTAGGATAACTTTGCAGGCTACTGCAATGTTAAATGCAGTGATGGCCTTGCATTAAAGTCATCTAGCGACCCCCATGGATGTTATATGCATTAAATTAATTGCAATAATTTTGCAAAACCTCTCAAATGTTAAATGCAACAAATGCATCGCATTAGGATGACTTTTCTGGCTGCTGCAATGTTAAATGCAGTGATCGCCTTGCATTAAAGAAATATTGCAACACCCTGCGATGTGAAATGCAATAATAATCCTGCAAAACCTCTCAAATGTTAAATGCGACTAAAGCATCGTATTAGGATAACTTTGCAGGCTGCTGCATTGTTAAATGCAGCGCTGGCGTTGCATTAAAGCAATATTGCAACCCCCTGGGATGTTAAATGCAATAAAATTAATTGCAATAATTTTGCAAAACCTCTCAAATGTTAAATGCAATTAATGCAACGCATTAGAACAACTTTGCAGGCTCCTGCAATGTTAAATGCAGCGCAGGCCTTGCATTAAAGCAAAATTGCAGCTGTTCTGGGGTATTAAACGCATTAAAATCATTGTAATAATCATGCAAAATCTCTCAAATGTTCAATGCAACTAATGCATGGTACCATTAAAATCTTTATTGGTGTACGGTTCCCCCTGACATCCATCCACCCACCCACCGATCGATCAATCAATCAATCTTTGATTAATTCTTATTATTATTAATAATATAAATTATTATTACTATAGTATTATTATTGTATTTACTACCCCCGGCATCGCATTAGGATGATTTTTCAGGCTGCTCCAATGTTAAATGCAGTGATCGCCTTGCATTAAAGAAATATTGCAACACCCTGCGATGTGAAATGCAATAATAATCCTGCAAAACCTGTCAAATGTTAAATGTGACTAATGCATCGTATTAGGATAACTTTGCAGGCTACTGCAATGTTAAATGCAGTGATGGCCTTGCATTAAAGTCATCTAGCGACCCCCCATGGATGTTATATGCATTAAATTAATTGCAATAATTTTGCAAAACCTCTCAAATGTTAAATGGAACAAATGCATCGCATTAGGATGACTTTTCTGGCTGCTGCAATGTTAAATGCAGTGATCGCCTTGCATTAAAGAAATATTGCAACACCCTGCGATGTGAAATGCAATAATAATCCTGCAAAACCTCTCAAATGTTAAACGTGACTAATGCATCATATTAGGATAACTTTGCAGGCTACTGCAATGTTAAATGCAGTGAAGGCCTTGCATTAAAGTCATCTAGCGACACCCCATGGATGTTATATGCATTAAATTAATTGCAATAATTTTGCAAAACCTCTCAAATGTTAAATGCAATTAATGCAACGCATTAGAACAACTTTGCAGGCTCCTGCAATGTTAAATGCAGCGCAGGCCTTGCATTAAAGCAAAATTGCAGCTGTTCTGGGGTATTAAACGCATTAAAATCAGTGATCGCCTTGCATTAAAGAAATATTGCAACACCCTGCGATGTGAAATGCAATAATAATCCTGCAAAACCTCTCAAATGTTAAATGCGACTAAAGCATCATATTAGGATAACTTTGCAGGCTGCTGCATTGTTAAATGCAGCGCTGGCGTTGCATTAAAGCAATATTGCAACCCCTGGGATGTTAAATGCAATAAAATTAATTGCAATAATTTTGCAAAACCTCTGAAATGTTAAATGCAATTAATGCAACGCATTAGAACAACTTTGCAGGCTCCTGCAATGTTAAATGCAGCGCAGGCCTTGCATTAAAGCAAAATTGCAGCTGTTCTGGGGTATTAAACGCATTAAAATCATTGTAATAATCATGCAAAATCTCTCAAATGTTCAATGCAACTAATGCATGGTACCATTAAAATCTTTATTGGTGTACGGTTCCCCCTGACATCCATCCACCCACCCACCGATCGATCAATCAATCAATCTTTGATTAATTCTTATTATTATTAATAATATAAATTATTATTACTATAGTATTATTATTGTATTTACTACCCCCGGCATCGCATTAGGATGACTTTTCAGGCTGCTGCAATGTTAAATGCAGTGATCGCCTTGCATTAAAGAAATATTGCAACACCCTGCGTTGTGAAATGCAATAATAATCCTGCAAAACCTCTCAAATGTTAAACGTGACTAATGCATCGTATTAGGATAACTTTGCAGGCTACTGCAATGTTAAATGCAGTGATGGCCTTGCATTAAAGTCATCTAGCGACCCCCCATGGATGTTATATGCATTAAATTAATTGCAATAATTTTGCAAAACCTCTCAAATGTTAAATGCAACAAATGCATCGCATTAGGATGACTTTTCTGGCTGCTGCAATGTTAAATGCAGTGATCGCCTTGCATTAAAGAAATATTGCAACACCCTGCGATGTGAAATGCAATAATAATCCTGCAAAACCTCTCAAATGTTAAACGTGACTAATGCATCGTATTAGGATAACTTTGCAGGCTAGTGCAATGTTAAATGCAGTGAAGGCCTTGCATTAAAGTCATCTAGCGACACCCCATGGATGTTATATGCATTAAATTAATTGCAATAATTTTGCAAAACCTCTCAAATGTTAAATGCAACAAATGCATCGCATTAGGATGACTTTTCTGGCTGCTGCAATGTTAAATGCAGTGATCGCCTTGCATTAAAGAAATATTGCAACACCCTGCGATGTGAAATGTAATAATAATCCTGCAAAACCTCTCAAATGTTAAATGCGACTAAAGCATCATATTAGGATAACTTTGCAGGCTGCTGCATTGTTAAATGCAGCGCTGGCGTTGCATTAAAGCAATATTGCAACCCCTGGGATGTTAAATGCAATAAAATTAATTGCAATAATTTTGCAAAACCTCTCAAATGTTAAATGCAATTAATGCAACGCATTAGAACAACTTTGCAGGCTCCTGCAATGTTAAATGCAGCGCAGGCCTTGCATTAAAGCAAAATTGCAGCTGTTCTGGGGTATTAAACGCATTAAAATCATTGTAATAATCATGCAAAATCTCTCAAATGTTCAATGCAACTAATGCATGGTACCATTAAAATCTTTATTGGTGTACGGTTCCCCCTGACATCCATCCACCCACCCACCGATCGATCAATCAATCTTTGATTAATTCTTATTATTATTAATAATATAAATTATTATTACTATAGTATTATTATTGTATTTACTACCCCCGGCATCGCATTAGGATACTTTTCAGGCTGCTGCAATGTTAAATGCAGTGATCGCCTTGCATTAAAGAAATATTGCAACACCCTGCGATGTGAAATGCAATAATAATCCTGCAAAACCTCTCAAATGTTAAACGTGACTAATGCATCGTATTAGGATAACTTTGCAGGCTACTGCAATGTTAAATGCAGTGATGGCCTTGCATTAAAGTCATCTAGCGACCCCCCATGGATGTTATATGCATTAAATTAATTGCAATAATTTTGCAAAACCTCTCAAATGTTAACCCCAAATAAGAAAAAGAAAGAAAAGAAAAAAAGATTAAAGACTGCCTGGTTGTTGGTGGTCCTGCACACGCCCCATGGAATTCCAAACAGAATAAACTGTATATGTATATACATCTCTCCCAAAAGAACCATTGTAAATATGAACAATTCTTCTATATATATAGGCCCCTCTTTTGTAGATAAGGACGCCAGATATTTAAAAAAGTATCATATTTGTTCCTTAAATTATAAGTAATTTTTTCAAGTGGGATACAGTTAGAAATTTCATTATTCCAAAGGTCCATACTTAAATAGGAATCAGATTTCCAAGTAACTGCGATAGTTTTTTTGGCTACTGCTAATGCAATTTTTATAAATTCTTTCTGATATTTATTCATTTTAAGTTGTGGTCTTATTCCTTCAACATCACCCAATAACAAAAATCTTGGGTTGTATGGAAGTTGTATTCCGATAATCTGTTCTAAAAAGCTTCTTAAGTTTGTCCAAAAAGGTTGTATTTTTGAACAGGACCAAGTAGAATGAAACAAAGTACCAATTTCTTGATTGCACCGAAAACATTGGTCAGATAAACTTGAGTTTATTCTCTTTAATTTTTGTGGTGTGATATATAATTGATGCAGAAAGTTATATTGTACTAGTCTAAACCGAACATTTATTGTATTTTTCATACTGTCAAGGCATAGTTTTGACCAATTTGTTCCATCAATATTAATATTCAAATCCGTTTCCCATTTTCGCCTTGATATATGAATTCCTTGTTTAGGAGCCTTTTTTGAATTAGATTATATATAATAGAAGTAAAAAAAATGATTTGTCCTTTTTGAATTAGGTTTTCAATTTCCTTAGATTTCGGCAATAACATTGTTTGACCCAATTTATCTTTTAAATAAGCTCTTAATTGAAAGTAACAGAAAAGGGAATTATTTGATATATGATATTTATTTTTCAATTGTTCAAATGACATCAATATACCTTTTTCAAAGCAATCACCTATATATCTAATCCCTTTTTGATGCCACCTATATAGAAGCTGGTTATCCATTGTAAAAGGTATCAATCTATTCTGAATCAAAGTTGTCTTTCCTAATAAAGATTTTTTTGTTTCATCCTCAAAATTTACCTTATTCCATAATCCGATCAAGTGTTTTAATAATGGAGATTCTTTCAGTCCCCGTATCAATTTAGGTTCCCATTTATATATAAAGTCTTCTGGTATATTTTCTCCTATTTTATCTAGTTCTATTCTTATCCATGCCGGGTTTTTTTCTTCAAAAAGAGATGCAATAAACCTCAGTTGGTTTGCTTTATAATAATTCTTAAAGTTCGGAAGTTGTAATCCTCCTGAATCAAACTTCCATGTCAATTTTTCCAACGATATTCTTGACATTTTACCTTTCCAAAGAAATTTCCGCACATATTTATTTAACTCTTGAAAAAACTTCTGTGGTACTTGTATTGGTAATGTTTGGAATAAATATTGTAATTTCGGAAATATATTCATTTTAACGGCATTAACTCTTCCTATTAATGTTATTGGTAATGTCATCCATTTATCAAGGTCCTCTTTTATTTTTCTTAGTAATAATAAATAATTTAATTTATATAAATTCTTCATATCATTTATGTTATACCTAAATACTTTATACCAATTAATGGCCATCTAAATTGGGTTATTAATCGACATTGAGTGTAATCTCCTTTAGTAAGGGGTAAAATTTCACTTTTATCCCAATTTATTTTATAACCTGATATTCTTCCATATTCTTCTAATCTAAAAGATAGTTTGCGCAACGAATCTAATGGTTTTGTTAAGTGTATCAAAACCTCATCTGCAAATAAATTAATCTTAAATTCTTCCTGATTGACTTTAAAACCCTTAATATCTGGGTCAGTTCTAATTAGTTCAGCTAACGGTTCTATCGCCAGGACAAATGAAGCAGGTGATAATGGGCATCCTTGTCTAGTTGACCTTTTTAATTGAAACGGTGTTGAAATTTGGCCATTTGTCTCTACCTTAGCTTTGGGATTCACATTTAGAGTTTTAATCCAGTTTATAAAAGTTGTTCCTAACCCATATTTTTCCAATACTTTATATAAAAAATCCCACTCTAACCTATCAAATGCTTTTTCTGCATCCAGAGCTACTGCTACACTTATTTCATTCCTCTTTTGTGCCAAATGCATTATACTAAGTAACCTAGTTACATTATCTGCAGAATGTCTATTTTTAATAAATCCAGTTTGATCCATATGTACTAATTTTGGTAAATACTTAGACAATCTATTAGATAAAATTTTGCTACTATTTTATAATCTGTATTCAGCAAAGATATAGGTCTATATGATGTTGGTTTTAAAGGATCCCTATCTTTTTTTGGTATTACTGTTAAAATCGCTGTCGTAAAAGACTCTGGGAGGCTATGTGTTCTTTCCGCCCGCTGTATTACCTCCATAAAAGGAGGAATTAATAATTATTTAAATTTTTTATAAAATTCTGGCGGGAACCCATCTTCTCCTGGGGATTTATTGCTCTGTAGTGATATTAACACTTCTTTGACCTCTTTTAATGAAAAAGGCATATCTAATCCCATCTGTTCTTCTAAATTTAATTTAGGAAGGTTTATTTGTGCTAAAAAAATCTATCTCATTAGTATCTTTTTGTGATTCTGACGTATAATTCAGAATTAAAAAAAAAAAAGGTTTCATTAATTTCTAAAGGTTTATAAGTAATTTTATTTGTATTTATTCTAATAGCGTTAATCGTTCTCGAAGACTGTTCGGCTTTCAACTGCCAAGCAAGGATGTGATCTCTCTCCTAACTCATGTGATCTCTCTCCTAACTCATAGTACTCTGTTTAGTTCTCATAATTGCTTTTTCTGTTCGGTATGTCTGTAATGTATTATATTGTAACTTCTTATTGTAACTTATTATATTGTAACTTCTTATTGATAAGTTGTCTTCGTTTCTCTTCCGTTACATACCTTTGAGATTCTTTTTCTAATTTTGTAATTTCTTTCTCCAATTGCTCTACTTCGGCCATATATTCTTTCTTAATTTTGGAAGTATAACTTATTATCTGTCCTCTCAAATATGCTTTCATTGCATCCCATATAACAAATTTATCATCAACTGAGTTGGAATTTGTATCTAAATAAAATTGAATATGTCTTCTCATGAACTCACAAAAATCTTCTCGATTTAATAATGTTGAATTAAATCTCCATCTATAAGTAATTTCCTCTTTATCCATCATTACCATCGACATTGTTAAAGGGGAGTGATCTGATAATGTTCTTGCTTTATATTCAACATTTTTCACTCTGTCCTGTATGTTTGTTGATAATAAAAAGAGATCAATCCTCGAATAAGTTTTATGTCTATATGAGTAAAAAGAATAATCTCTTTCTCTTGGGTTAAGTCTTCTCCATATATCGGTTAGATTTAAATCTTTCATCAATGACAAAGTTAATTTTGCTATTTTCGTTTTTGTAACTGTCCTAACTGATCTATCTAAAACTGGGTCTAAGCAAAAATTAAAGTCTCCACCTAGGCAATTTGAAAAGTCCGGGAGCAGAGCAAGGACGCCCGTTGGCTGAGCAGTAAAGTAAGTGCTAATCACAGTTGAGCAGGCAGTTTAAAAAGAGCGCCAAAAGGAAGCTAGTAGGCAATTTGAAAAGTCCGGGAGCAGAGCAAGGACGCCCGTTGGCTGAGCAGTAAAGTAAGTGCTAGTTTAAGTGAGAAGTCAGGTAAATTGGACAATCAGGCAATTTAATTGGTGATATAAGTAATACTTGCAAAAGGGTGCAGCCCTGTTCAGGTGCAGCCCAGTGAGAAAAGTGCCCAGTGAGAAAAGTGCCCAGTGAGAAAAGTGCCCAGTGAGAAAAGTGCCCAGTGAGAAAAGTGCCCAGTGAGAAAAGTGCCCAGTGAGAAAAGTGCCCAGTGAGAAAAGTGCCCAGTGAGAAAAGTGCCCAGTGAGAAAAGTGCCCAGTGAGAAAAGTGCCCAGTGAGAAAAGTGCCCAGTGAGAAAAGTGCCCAGTGAGAAAAGTGCCCAGTGAGAAAAGTGCCCAGTGAGAAAAGTGCCCAGTGAGAAAAGTGCCCAGTGAGAAAAGTGCCCAGTGAGAAAAGTGCCCAGTGAGAAAAGTGCCCAGTGAGAAAAGTGCCCAGTGAGAAAAGTGCCCAGTGAGAAAAGTGCCCAGTGAGAAAAGTGCCCAGTGAGAAAAGTGCCCAGTGAGAAAAGTGCCCAGTGAGAAAAGTGCGAGTCTTTGGCTGCGAGTCTTCGGCGAAGAGGCTGAGGTGAGGAGGATACGATTGTTTTAAGCCAGAGCTGGTTATAGGCACAAGGTGATGGCGGAAAAGTTGGTGCGGTGTGTTTCCTGCAGGATGTGGGAAGACAGGGACGTCGCTGGAGCTTCTGGGAGCTACACCTGCAAGAACTGTGTCCAGGTGCAGCTCCTGAAGGGACGTGTGGTGGAGTTGGAGAGGCAGTTGGATGACCTCAGGGCCATCCGAGAATGCGAGAGTTTCCTCGACAGGACCTATTGTGAGGCTGTCACGCCAAGGGTCCAGGTCGAGCGAAGGTGGGAGACTGTTTCAGGGGGGAGTGGACGTGGACGTGGACTACAGGAGACCCCAGTGGCTGTGCCTATTGCAAATAGGTATACCCTCTTGGGAACTGTCGGGGCAGAAGACGTTTCCAGTCCGAGTGGCGGACCTGTTGGCAAGGATACTCGACAGGGGAGACCGAAGTCTGGAAGAGCCGTAGTGGTCGGTGACTCCATAGTCCGAGGGACGGACAGAAGATTCTGTGGCAGCAGGAGGGACTTGAGGATGGTCTGTTGCCTCCCTGGTGCCAGGGTTCAACACATCACAGACCGGCTTCAGAAAATCCTAGTGAGGGAAGGCGATCAACCTGAAGTCGTTGTGCACGTGGGCACGAATGACGTCGGGCGGAAGAGGAAGGAGGTGCTACAGCGGGAGTTTAGAGAGTTGGGGAAAGCACTGAGAAGTAGGACGTCGAAGGTAGTTATCTCTGGACTGCTACCGGTACCTCGTGCTGGTGAGGCCAGGAACAGAGAGATAGAGGGTATGAATTTATGGCTGAGGGGCTGGTGCAGAGAGCAGGGATTTAGATTTCTGGACCACTGGGATCTCTTCTGGGCTAGGGGTGACTTGTACAAAAGGGACGGGTTGCATCTTAACAGCAGGGGGACAAACATTCTGGCAGGCAGGTTTGCTAGTGTGACACCTGTGGCTTTAAACTAAGTAGTGGGGGGGAGGGGTTAACAAATTGTGAATATGAAGATGAGGTAAAAGGGAATACAGGAGATATTGCAAAAGACTCTCGGAAGAATGGGAACAGAAGTTCTAGAGGGGAAAAGAAATTAAGGGCAGGGCCAATTGTGAACGATGTGAGAGGGGAGGTAAATACAGAAGTTAAAGTGTTGTACTTAAATGCGCGTAGTATAAAAAATAAAGTGGATGAGCTTGAGGCTCAGTTAGTCATGGGCAAGTATGATGTTGTAGGGATCACTGAGACATGGCTACAAGAGGACCAGGGCTGGGAACTGAATATTCAGGGGTACACAACGTATAGAAAAGACAGACAGGTGGGCAGAGGGGGTGGGGTTGCTCTGATGGTAAGGAATGATATTCATTCCCTTGCAAGGGGTGACATAGAATCAGGAGATGTTGAATCAGTATGGATAGAAATGAGAAATTGTAAGGGTAAAAAGACCCTAATGGGAGTTATCTATAGGCCCCCAAACAGTAGCCTCGACATAGGGTGCAAGTTGAATCAGGAGATAAAATTGGCGTGTCAAAAATGTAATGCTACAGTGGTTATGGGAGATTTCAACATGCAGGTAGACTGGGAAAATCAGGTTGGAAATGGACCCCAGGAAAGAGAGTTTGGAGAGTGCCTTCGAGATGGATTCTTAGAACAGCTTGTACTGGAGCCTACCAGGGAGAAGGCAATTCTGGATTTAGTGTTGTGTAATGATCCTGATCTGATAAGGGGACTAGAGGTAAAAGAACCATTAGGAGGCAGTGATCACAACATGATAAGTTTTACTCTGCAAATGGAAAGGCAGAAGGGAAAATCGGAAGTGTCGGTATTACAGTATAGCAAAGGGGATTACAGAGGCATGAGGCAGGAGCTGGCCAAAATTGATTGGAATGAGGCCCTAGCAGGGAAGACGGTAGAACAGCAATGGCAGGTATTCCTGGGAATAATGCAGAGGTTGCAGGATCAATTTATTCCAAAGAGGTGGAAAGACTCTAAGGGGAGTAAGAGACACCTGTGGCTGACAAGGGAAGTCAGGGACAGCATAAAAATTAAGGAGAGGAAGTATAATATAGCAAAGAAGAGTGGGAAGACAGAGGATTGGGACTCTTTTAAAGAGCAACAAAAGTTAACTAAAAAGGCAATACGGGGAGAAAAGATGAGGTACGAGGGTAAACTAGCCAATAATATAAAGGAGGATAGCAAAAGTTTTTTTAGGTACGTGAAGAGGAAAAAAATAGTCAAGGCAAATGTGGGTCCCTTGAAGACAGAAGCGGGGGAATTTATTATGGGGAACAAAGAAATGGCAGACGAGTTAAACCGTTACTTTGGATCTGTCTTCACTGAGGAAGATACACACAATCTCCCAAATGTTCTAGGGGCCGGAGAACCTAGGGTGATGGAGGAACTGAAGGAAATCCACATTAGGCAGGAAATGGTGTTGGGTAGACTGATGGGACTGAAGGCTGATAAATCCCCAGGGCCTGATGGTCCGCATCCCAGAGTACTTAAGGAGGTGGCTCTAGAAATAGTGGAAGCATTGGAGATCATTTTTCAATGTTCTATAGATTCAGGATCAGTTCCTGTGGATTGGAGGATAGCAAATGTTATCCCACTTTTTAAGAAAGGAGGGAGAGAGAAAACGGGTAATTATAGACCAGTTAGTCTGACATCAGTGGTGGGGAAGATGCTGGAGCCAATTATAAAAGACGAAATTGCTGAGCATTTGGATAGCAGTAACGGGATCATTCCGAGTCAGCATGGATTTACGAAGGGGAAATCATGCTTGACAAATCTACTGGAATTTTTTGAGGATGTAACTAGGAAAATTGACAAGGGAGAGTCAGTGGATGTGGTGTACCTCGACTTTCAGAAAGCCTTCGACAAGGTCCCACATAGGAGATTAGTGGGCAAAATTAGGGCACATGGTATTGGGGGTAGGGTACTGACATGGATAGAAAATTGGTTGACAGACAGAAAGCAAAGAGTGGGGATAAATGGGTCCCTTTCGGAATGGCAGGCAGTGACCAGTGGGGTACCGCAAGGTTCGGTGCTGGGACCCCAGCTATTCACGATATACATTAATGACTTAGACGAAGGGATTAAAAGTACCATTAGCAAATTTGCAGATGATACTAAGTTGGGGGGTAGTGTGAATTGTGAGGAAGATGCAATAAGGCTGCAGGGTGACTTGGACAGGTTGTGTGAGTGGGCGGATACATGGCAGATGCAGTTTAATGTAGATAAGTGTGAGGTTATTCACTTTGGAAGTAAGAATAGAAAGGCAGATTATTATCTGAATGGTGTCAAGTTAGGAGGAGGGGGAGTTCAACGAGATCTGGGTGTCCTAGTGCATCAGTCAATGAAAGGAAGCATGCAGGTTCAGCAGGCAGTGAAGAAAGCCAATGGAATGTTGGCCTTCGTAACAAGAGGAGTTGAGTATAGGAGCAAAGAGGTCCTTCTACAGTTGTACCGGGCCCTGGTGAGACCGCACCTGGAGTACTGTGTGCAGTTTTGGTCTCCAAATTTGAGGAAGGATATTCTTGCTATGGAGGGCGTGCAGCGTAGGTTCACTAGGTTAATTCCCGGAATGGCGGGACTGTCGTATGTTGAAAGGCTGGAGCGATTGGGCTTGTATACACTGGAATTTAGAAGGATGAGGGGGGATCTTAGACAATAGACAATAGACAATAGGTGCAGGAGTAGGCCATTCAGCCCTTCGAGCCAGCACCGCCATTCAATGCGATCATGGCTGATCACTCTCAATCAGTACCCCGTTCCTGCCTTCTCCCCATACCCCCTCACTCCGCTATCCTTAAGAGCTCTATCCAGCTCTCTCTTGAAAGCATCCAACGAACTGGCCTCCACTGCCTTCTGAGGCAGAGAATTCCACACCTTCACCACCCTCTGACTGAAAAAGTTCTTCCTCATCTCCGTTCTAAATGGCCTACCCCTTATTCTCAAACTGTGGCCCCTTGTTCTGGACTCCCCCAACATTGGGAACATGTTATCTGCCTCTAATGTGTCCAATCCCCTAATTATCTTATATGTTTCAATAAGATCCCCCCTCATCCTTCTAAATTCCAGTGTATACAAGCCCAATCGCTCCAGCCTCTTATATCTTATTGAAACATATAAGATAATTAGGGGATTGGACACATTAGAGGCAGATAACATGTTCCCAATGTTGGGGGAGTCCAGAACAAGGGGCCACAGTTTGAGAATAAGGGGTAGGCCATTTAGAACGGAGATGAGGAAGAACTTTTTCAGTCAGAGGGTGGTGAAGGTGTGGAATTCTCTGCCTCAGAAGGCAGTGGAGGCCAGTTCGTTGGATGCTTTCAAGAGAGAGCTGGATAGAGCTCTTAAGGATAGCGGAGTGAGGGGGTATGGGGAGAAGGCAGGAACGGGGTACTGATTGAGAGTGATCAGCCATGATCGCATTGAATGGCGGTGCTGGCTCGAAGGGCTGAATGGCCTACTCCTGCACCTATTGTCTATTGTCTATTGTCTATTAGTATTTTATCTTGGGCATCGGCCAGATTCAAAAAAGTTTCTTGTATAAATTTTATATCATTTTCATTTGGTGCATAAATATTCATCAAGGTCCATAATTCCGAAAAGAGTTGGCAATGTATAATCACATATCTTCCCGCAGGATCAATAATTGTATTTTGTATTTTGATTGGTAATGTTTTATTAATCAAAATTGCAACTCCCCTCGCTTTTGAATTGAATGAAGCTGCAGTAACCGTTCCCACCCAGTCTCTTTTTAATTTCTGATGTTCCATCTCTGTTAAATGAATTTCCTGCAAAAAAGCTATATCTATCTTCATTTTTTTAATATGTGTTAAAATTCTTTTTCTTTTTACCGGCCCATTTAACCCATTAACATTAAAACTCAAAAGTTCAGTAATTTAACCATTATTCTTAACAAAATTACTCCTATCTATAACATTACTTAACACCTCGTTTCTCATGGTTCTTTGGGGAGTTTCCTTAAAATTCACCATGTTGCTGTACATCCCCCCCCTCCCCCAACATCCAGGCTAAAAGATGAAAAAGAAAAATAAATAGTTAAAGAAACCCAAAATAACCCCCTACTAATGCTGTTTATAAAAAAGAAAACAGCATTACCTCCCTCCATTTTACGGGTCATGGCACACGCCATGAATACACACATGAATCCCGCAGTCATCAATTGGTGGTTCTCCACCCCCCCCCCCCCCGAACTAGCATAACCTTTTCTCCCAATCATTATTCATTCAATCTTTACATTTCATATCCTTTATCTTCTCTCCGTTCATATCCGTTTCAATCCATGTCTCATTGTCGTTCTTCTTGTATCTGGTGAGCCTTTGGAAGTTTTAAAGCAAATTCCTCAGCTTCCTGGTAATCAGTAAAAAATTTGTTTCCTTCTCTTTCTATAAAAATATTCAGTGTTGCAGGGTATCGCAGGTAAAATCGATAACCTTTTTGCCACAGGGCTTTTTTCGCAGGGTTGAATTCCTTCCTTCTCTTCAAAAGCTCATAACTTATATCAGGATAGAAAAAAAGGTTATTCTCTCCACTTTTCGGAGGAGTAGAATTCTTTATGCATTGTGCAGCCGCCTTCAAAATTCTTTCTTTATCTTGATATCTCAATAATTTTATCAGAATTGATCTCAGATACTGACCCTGTTTTGGACTTGGTCTTAATGCCCTATGTGCCCTTTCAATTTCAATTTCGATTTCACTTTTTTCCATTCCCAAAATATTCGGAATCCATTTTTGAAAGAATTCTATTGAATCTTCTCCCTCTGCGCCTTCTTCAAGACCAACAATCTTTATATTGTTTCGTCTACTAGTATTCTCCAACAAGTCCAGTTTTTCAAATATCTGTTTCCTTTCTGCTATCCAAGCAGTTACGTTGTCTTCGATCTTATTCACTCTTTCAGTAGTATCTTCAGTCTTAACTTCCAATTTTTAAACTTTTTTTATCCAATTTATCCATTTTTTTTAAACTTCTGTTGGTGGCGATGGTATTATTTTTTAATTGTTCACATACTTCTTGTAAGATCTCTTCCATACTTCCCCTATATTTTTTACTTTCAATTTTACCTTTAGGTCTATCAAATAGGCAAGGTTCATCTTCTGATGAATCTTCTTGATCGTCTGTATGTTCTTGGTCCTGGTCCTGGTCGATGTCACTATCTGTGGCAGATGCATCCTGGGATTGTAGTTTCTTTAACTTCCCTTGTGACATTTCACGCATGCACGGTTCCCCTTGTTCGCGCATGCGCGGTTCCCCGTATTCACGCGAGGCATGCTTCTTCCTCCCGGGTGCCGCCGCTCCTGCTTGCCATTCTTCGGGATCAGTCCTCTCAACTTGAGCACGAGGATTCTCCATCGCAACAGGGCCTCCTTCCCTCTTCTCACCCGATCTCTTTAAACCAATATGTTTCTTCAGTTTTTGTTTAGGAGACATGTTTCAATAATCCCCCGATCTTTATAGAGAATTATAGACTTTCTAAGAAACTTTTGTTCAATTTTTTTTAACTTACTCGGTACTTTTCTAAGTTTTGTTCGGAGGAGCTGGAAGACCACAACCTGTGCCTACGTCATCACGTGCC
Organism: Rhinoraja longicauda; assembly: GCF_053455715.1. NCBI lineage: Eukaryota > Metazoa > Chordata > Chondrichthyes > Rajiformes > Arhynchobatidae > Rhinoraja > Rhinoraja longicauda. The sequence continues at coordinate 62,887 of NW_027601831.1, forward strand.
GTCCCCGAACATTCTTTGCATCCATTTATCTTAATCAGACCGTGCCACATTCTCCGTGTGACCCAGAGGTTGTACTTGGACTTAAGTTTCTCCCGGTATTGTCTCTTGGCACCCTTGATGGCGTTGCGGAGACCACAGACTCTTCACACCACGGGACCCACTCACAAGTTAGGATACTCTCGACCTAGTGTTATCGTCCGGATTCACAATCTACAACATTGAAACTACTGAGGCCTGTCTATCGGACCACAGCGCTATCATTTTTGACGCATCTCTGCCTTTATCTCCCGCAAAATCTCATCTCCATGTTCGCTACTCCCGCGACATAAATTCATTGCCTGCCAGTAAATTCTCCGAGGCTCTCACAGCTGCCCCCAACATCTGCACTATTGAGGCTTCTCCCCCCCCATCTCAGCACTGAGGATCTCACCTCTTTATTTAATATCACTTGCTCTTCCATCCTGGATTCTATCGCTCCCCTTAAAATGAAAAAGCCTAAGCCCAAAGGTCGGCCGTGGCTCAATGACACCACCAAAGCCCTAAGAAGGGAGTGCAGAAAATCAGAACGGAGGTGGAAATGTGACAAGCTTCAAATTTCCTTCGAAATTCTGAGAAACAATCTTCTCAAATACCAGGAAGCAGTAAAGTCTGCTAGAGCACAATACTTCTCCGACCTTATTTCCAAAAACTCTCATAACTCCAAGGTCCTATTTAGCACAATTACCTCTGTCATATGTCCCGCCCCCAGTACCAGCTTAGTTAGGTCCCCTGCTAAGTGCAAAGAATTCGCTAAATCTTTCACCAGCAATGTTGAGAACATTAGAATGAACATTTCCCCTCCCACCCGTGACCTAGCTGTCTCACGAGTCTGTTCATCTAAATTGGACTGTTTCCAACCCGTCACTCTATCCTCCCTTGCAAAGCTTGTCTCCGCTATGAAACCTGCAACCTGCCCCCTTGATCCTGCCCCCACTGCCCTTCTGAAGGATGTCATTGCAATAGTCGCTCTATTATCAACAGTTCTCTGGCCACTGGCACTGTTCCAACCTGTTTCAAGCACGCGGTGGTCCAGCCCCTACTGAAAAAACCTAACCTAGACCCCACCTTGCCTAGTAACTACAGACCCATTTACAAACTGCCATTCCTGTCAAAAGTCCTTGAAAAGGCAATTCTAAACCAATTAGTGCCATACCTACACCAAAACACCATCCTGGAAAGTTTCCAGTCAGGTTTCAGAGCCCACCACAGCACAGAGTCTGCCTTGTTGAAGGTACACAACGACCTGCTTCTCGCCATCGACACCGGCGACTGTGCAATCCTGCTCCGTCTCGACCTCAGCGCAGCGTTCGATACAGTGGACAACACCATCCTTATTGACCGTCTCCGGTACGCGGTTGGCATTGATGGCACTGCCGTGAGCTGGTTCGCTTCCTACCTCAAAGTTAGGAGTTTCGCCATCAACATAGGCAGTTATTCCTCTGCTCCAGTTAGCCCCTCCTGCGGAGTTCCACAAGGCTCCATCCTAGGCCCCATTCTCTTCTCTCTATACATGCTCCCCCTTGGCCAAATCATTCAAAGGCACGGCATTTCTTTCCACTGCTATGCCGATGACACTCAGCTTTACCTCCCCCTGAAGCCCTACAACCAGTCACAATCTTCTCAAATACCAGGAAGCAGTAAAGTCTGCTAGAGCACAATACTTCTCCGACCTTATTTCCAAAAACTCTCAAATTTAAACAGCCTCTTACACTGCCTTGAGGACATAAAATGTTGGATGGCACAGAACTTCCTCTAATTAAACGAGAGCAAGCCTGAGGTCATCCTATTAGGCCCCCCGACTCCATCAAATCGATAACAGGCAGTCTTGCAAGCCTATCCTGCCTAGTCAAACCGCATGTCAAAAACCTCGGCGTGTTATTTGACTCTGCATTAAAGTTTGACAAGCAAGTCAACGCTGTGGTAAAAGCCAGCTTCTTCCAACTTCGTACCATAGCTAAAATCAAACCTTTCCTCCAATTCGACGGCACTGAAAAAACCATTCACGTTCTCATTTCCTCCCGCCTAGACTACTGCAACTCCCTATACACTGGGATCAGCCAATCTTCCCTATCCCGCCTGCAACTGGTCCAAAACGCCGCAGCGAGACTCGTGACGAGTACCCGTAAAAGGGACCACATCACGCCGATTCTGGCCTCTCTCCACTGGATCCCTGTACGGTACAGGATCAACTTCAAGCTCCTCCTATTCACATATAAAGCCCTAAATGGACATTCCCCCCCACTACATCAAAAATCTTCTAACCCACCTCTCTAACTCCAGGTCCCTCAGGTCGGCCGACTTGGGGCTACTCACTATCCCGCGGTCTAGGCTTAAGCTCAGGGTTTAACACGCTTTTGCGGTTGCAGCTCCTAGACTGCGGAACAGCATCCCTCTCCCCATCAGAACTGCCCCCTCCATCGACTCCTTTAAGTCCAGGCTCAAAACCTATTTCTACTCCCTAGCGTTTGAGGCCCATTGAGGAGGCGCTGTGAACTGTTTTGTATGTGCTGATATGTTTGTGTGCTACTGTATGTTTCATTTTTTCCTTAGTACCTTAACAGATGTACAGCACTTTGGTCAACGTGGGTTGTTTTTAAATGTGCTATACAAATAAAATTGACTTGACATGACTTGACTATATGCAAGCCCTCTTGAAATAAATGCTATTAAATAAGAGGAATATATCGGGTAGATGCACAGAGTCCCTTGCCCAGAGTAGGGGAAATGAGAACCAGAGGACATAGGTTTAAGGTGAGGGGGGGAAGATTTAGAAGTAACCCGAGGGGCAACTTTTCCACACAGCGGGTGGTGGGTGTATGGAACGAGCTGCCGGAGAAGGAAGTTGAGGCAGGGACTATCACACAGTTTAAGAGACACTTGGACAGGTACATGGATATGACAGGTTTGGAGGGATATGGGCCAAACGCGGGCACGTGGGAATAGTGTAGATAGGGCATGTTGGTCGGTGTGGGCAAGTTGGGGCGAAGGTAGGGCCTGTTTCCACGCTGCATCACTCTGTGACTCTAAATACTAACTCCGTGCAGTAGTCTGATTGTGGAGAGAAAGAAACTGTTCCTGATAAACTCCGGAACTCCCCGTAAAGTGGCAACACAAGTAGACAGAGCGGTGAAGAAGGCGTGTGGTCCGCTTGCCTTCATCTGCCGCGGAATCGAGTTCAAGAGCCAGGACGTCAAGATGCATCTCTCCAGGACTTTGGTCAGGCTGCATTTGGAGTATTGCACGCAGTTCTGTTCGTCCCACACTACAGGAATGATGTGGGTGCTTTGAAGAGGGGAGTCACAGAGACAGGGAGAGGGAGTTTAGGGGCCGGAGGAGAGGGGGTCACAGAGACAGGAGGGGGTGTAGGGGCGGGAGGGGAGGGTGTCACAGAGACGAGGAGAGTGTGGGGTGTAAGGGCAGGAGGGAGGGGGTCATAGAGAGGGGGTGTAGGGGCAGGAGGGATGGGGTCATAGAGAGGGGGTGTAGGGACCGGAGGGGAGGGGGTCACAGAGATTGGTGTAGGAAACACTCTCTCCAGTCCCCAGGGAAGAGGCACAGGGACAGCTGTTACATCCCATGGCGGCTAACCGTTCTAACCGCACTTCCCAAGAATGGCGTTGGAGAGAGAAGTGGGGGCGAGCAGGAGGAGAGTTGGGGAAAAGAGAGAGAGAGACAGATAGGGAGAGATAGCTGAGAAGACGAAAGGGGAAGAGATGGAGGGGCAGTGAATTATCAAAGGGAGATTGGGAAGATGAAGAGGGAGGGGTGTTCAGAGCGAGTGGGTTGGCAAAAGGGAGAGAGGGAAGGGTGAGATAGATAGAGAGAAACTGAGGGAGAGATGCAGTGAGAGTGAGAGGGGAGGGAGGGGTAAGGGGTGAAAGGTTGACAGAGACAGAGGCGCAGAGAGAGAGAACAGGGAGGGTAGGAGAGAGAGTCACAGTTCAAAGAGAGGGCAGCAGTAAGGATGGAGGGAGAGAGAAAGGGAGGAGGGAGATGTGCCGCATCATTCGCTGTATTATTTGGGTTTCGAACAATTCTGAAGCCACAATGTTTCTGTTCTCTGAGTGTCGTGAGTCTTTGGGTCGTTCCTCCTCAGACGTGACGAAGGCAGAGAATGTTATTGTCCCGGCGCAAAATCAGACCCACTGCAGGCAAGCAAGGGGTGAATGGTTACCGGCCTCGCCGGGAGTGTGGGGTTGAGGTTGCAGTCAGTTAAGCCGCGATCATATTGAGCGGTGAACCAGAGTGGAGGGGCCACTTTAGTGCGAGGTGATCTGTTGACCTAACTCCTCAACCTGAGAAACATGTTCGCCCAGTCCACCATCAAACTGGGCACCAGAAGCCCTGAGAGGGTCCCTGGAATTTGGGATTGCCTTAGTGAGTGAAGCGGATTGAAGGAAATCAGACAAACAACATGAGGCGGAGAGTTGGACCTGATGGAGTTTGAAACAATATCCCCTTTGCTGGAGCAATGCCGCTCCCAATTTCCATCCCTCAGTATCGCCACGATTTCCCCAGTCTTTGGAGTTTCTCAATCAATTCCCTGAATAAATCACGACCTGTCTCAGCAGAGACTTCATTCGGCTGATGTCATCACTTTGCGAATAATTTAAAAATCTCTATTTATAAAACCTGTTGAAACTTCACTGTCCCGGTGGAGACGGAATATGGTATAAAAATCTCCGGGAATGTTCTGCCCAGCATTTTCATTCGAGAGATTACCGGTAGCTCACGGGGACACGTCGCTGGCAGAGAACATGGGGGAAAAGCTGAGGGAATATTACGACGTGCAGAAAATCTTGTACGGATCATTGCTGCGGTTGGAGTCCCCTAGTAAGTGAGCAGAACAATTCAAGTTTTATAACTCCGTCTGTTAACCGGTGTTGACCTGATTCTTATCGTGTTACAATATCCCAACTGATGATCGTTGTACCAGAATATGTGAAGCACATCAATCCTCTCAGTGAAATATTTTTGAATTAACCCTGTGATTTTTTCTTATTTTCAGACAGCCCAAACTAACCCTCTTTTTCTCCCACTGCCGGGACCCACTAGAATGTTGTTCTTTGCCATCCAGTGGGACCTTGCCCAGAGTTGTCCCAGTGCTCGGGACAGGCAGCTCTCCGGGACGGTGTGGACTAAGAGGGGTTTACATTGTGAAGTTCACTGTGTCTGAGTTTTTTGATCAGAGTGAACACCCGCTCATGTGGACCACATCTCACTGTGGAGTCTGTCCACCGTCGGATAAAACCCGCCATTTGGTCAATAATTGGATCGATCTCCTGAACCAGGGGAGGCGGATCTACCGGCGTGTGTTGTTACCGAACTGAACTCACTGTGGAATGAATCCATTAACGGAGCCACTCTGCTGCCGGATCCTAAGTTGTCCCTGCCTTCCCTCTGGAACCCTCCTCGTCCCCATCAGATTGCCGAGTTCCCAGAGCCCTGGTTAAACGCGGCCGGTCACGGTTAAGTCTGTGAAACCGGCCCCATCAGAGACTGTGAGCGGGGTTAACTGTAGACAGGACCATTCCGCCTATTGTGGCGGGCGGCTGCTCGTTTCCCTCCCCGCCCTATACCCCGCCATAATACCCCGCCCGTCCGCCTTATCTCCTCTCCCCTGAAGCAGGCAGGTCGGGCACAGTCGGAGCCGGGTCTAACATTGTTAAAACTTGCAACCGCGCACCGACTCCAACACTCCTGATCTCCAGCTGAAAGTGGAGCCGGTGTTCAGCCCCGGAGACCGTGTTCAGTGGATGCCCAGTGTCCCCGTCCCCTTCTCTTTCCGCAGTGAAATTTAGTGGCGATTGTGATCCTGTCCCGGGGAAAGTGCGGCCCTCTCCACCTGCACCACTCGCTACCTGGTGGCCATGGCAGCGGCCGATCTACTCACCCTGATCATCGAGGTCATTTTGTATCGGATCCGATACCATTACCTTTATTGGAGTTTCCTGTCCCTCACCCCTGTGTGCAGTGTTAACCTTGTACTGAGGATTGCAGCTGCAGACTGTTCTGTCTGGTTCACCGTCACTTTCACCTTTGATCGCTTTGTCGCCATTTGTTGCCAGAAGCTGAAAACTAAATATTGCACCGGGAAAAACTGCAGCTGCGGTTCTCGCAACAGCCGGCGTTCTGCAGTGTCTGAAAAACGTTCCCCGCTACTTCACACAGGAACACCGGACAACCATCGACAATGTCCCGTGGGGCTGTGACACGGTGGACAGTTATTACACTGACCCCGGGTGGGTGGCATTTGACTGGATCGACACGGTTTTAACTCCGCTCCTCCCTTTCGCTGTGATCCTGCTGCTCAACGCTCTGACAGTCCGGCAACATTTTAGTGGCCAGTCCGGGTCCGTCAGGGGCTGAGGGGTGAGAGCAAGGGGGAGAAGCGCAGTGACCCGGAGATGGAGAGCAGGAGGAGGGTCTGTGGTTTTAACTCTTCACCATCTCCTGCAGCTTTCATCCTCCTGTGGATGGACCAACGTTGTAAACTTCGTCTATTATCAGATCACAGGGATTGGGACTGATAGGAATGATTCCCAACGGATCTTTAGCAACGTCGGGTTTTTGCTGAGGAATCTCAGCTGCTGCACCAACACATTTATTTACGCGGCGACCCAGTCCAAGTTCAGGGAGCAGGTGGAAGAGCGCGGTGAAAATATCCGCTCACCTCAGCGCTGCGGCTCATTAATAAACCCCGCGCCCTGAGCGCATCCCAGAGGGCGGCCGACAGTCTCTCCGCTCCGGGCTCCGGCTCCTCACATTCACCGCCGCATCTTCCAGCTGTCAGTCCCGGGCGGATGATCCCCATCGCCGGCCCCGCTCCAGGACCCCCAGCCCCTCACATCCACCCAATCAAAGACGCAGATTAAGCAGAAAAAATAACACCATTGCCTGTCATATATATTGATCATTTTTTAATGACAGTCCCTGATCATTGAAGTGTTTATTTCAGTTTCTACCTCCTCATTCTCACCC
>NW_027601832.1:0-69815 GCF_053455715.1 Rhinoraja longicauda
GCAAATATCCGACGTAGATAAAGATATATTGGGAATCATTCATATCATTCCCATTCCCTGTGATCTGATAATAGACGACGTTTACAACATACGTCAGCACAGGAGGATGAAGCTGCCGGAGATGGTGAAGAGTAAAACCACAGACCTCCTCCTGCTCTCCATCTCCGGGTCACTGCGCTTCTCCCCCTTGCTCTCACCCCTCAGCCCCTGACGGACCCGACTGGCCACTAAAATGTGCCGGACTGTCAGAGCGTTGAGCAGCAGGATCACAGCGAAAGGGAGGAACGGAGTTAAAACCGTGTCGATCCAGTCAAATGCCACCCACCCGGGGTCAGTAAAATAACTGTCCACCCGTGTAACAGAACCACGGGACATTGTCGATGACCATTCCGGGGTTCATTTGTGAAGTAGCGGGGAACGTTTTTCAGGACACAGCAGAACGCCGGCTGTTGCGAGAACCGCAGCCGCAGTTTTCCCGGTGCAATATTTTAATTTTCAAGCTTCTGGCAACAAATGGCGACAAAGCGATCAAAGGTGAAAGTGACGGTGAACCAGACAGAACATCTATAGCTGCAGTCCTCAGTACAATGTTAACACTGCACACAGGGGTGATGGACAGGAAACTCCAATAAAAGTAATGGGTTCGGATCCGAGACAAAATGACCTCGGTGATCAGAGGTGAGTAGATCGGCCGCTGCCATGGCCACCAGGTAGCGAGTGGTGCAGGTGGAAGAGGCCGCACTTTCCCCGGGACAGGATCACAATCGCCACTAAATTCACTGCGGAAAGAGAAGGGGAGCGGGCACTGGGCATTACTGAACACGGTCTCCGGGGCTGAACACCGGCTCCACTTTCAGCTGGAGATCAGGAGTGTTGGAGTCGGTGCGCGGCTGCAGGTTTAACAATGTCAGACCCGGCTCCGACTGTGCCCGACCTGCCTGCTTCAGGGGAGAGGAGATAAGGCGACGGGCGGGGTAAAGGGCGGGGAAGGGAACGAGCAGCCGCCCGCTACAATAGGCGGAATGGTCCTGTCTACAGTTAACCCTGTTCACAGTCTCTGATGGGGGCCGGATTCACAGACTTAACCGTGACCCGGCCCGCGTTTAACCAGGGCTCTGGGAACTCGGCATCTGATGGGGACGAGGAGGGTTCCAGAGGGAAGGCAGGGACAACTTAGGATCCGGCAGCAGAGTGGCTCCGTTAATGGATTCATTCCTCAGTTCGGTAACAACACACGCCGGTAGATCCGCGGCCACTGGTTCAGGAGATCGATCCAATTATTGACCAACAGGTGGAGGAATCCGACTGTGACAGACTCCACAGCGAGACGTGTCCACAGGAGCGGGGTGTTCACTCTGATCAATAACTCAGACACAGTGAACTTCACAATGTAAACCTCTCCCAGTCACACCGTCCCGGAGAGCTGCCTGTCCCGAGCACTGGGACAACTCTGGGCAAGGTCCCACTGAAGGCAAGAACAACATTCTAGTGGGTCCTGGCAGTGGGAGAAAGAGAGGGTTAGTTTCGGCTGTCTGAAAATGAGAAAAATCACAGCGTTAATTCAAAAATATTTCACTGAGTGGATTGATATAATCTACACATTCTTACACAACGATCATCAGTTGGGAATATTGTAACACGATCAGAATCAGGTCAAAAACACTGGTTAACGGACGGAGTTATAAATCTTGAATTGTTCTGTTCACTTACCAGGGACTCCAACGGCAGCAATGATCACGTACAAGATTTTCTGCACGGCGTAATATTCCAGAAGCTTTTCCCACATGTTCTCTGACCAGCGACGTGTCCCCGTGAACTACCGGTAATCTCTCGGAATGAAATGCCGGGGCAGAACATTCCTGGAGATTTTATACCATTTTCCGTCTCCACCGGGACAGTGAAGTTTCAACAGAATTAAAAATAGAGCTTTTGAAATGATTCGCAAACAGATGACATCAGCCAAGTGAAATCCCTGCTGAGACAGGTCGTGATTTATTCAGGGAATTAATTGAGAAACTCCAAAGACTGGGAATTATGGCGATACTGGGGGATGGAAATTGGGAGCGGCATTTTTCCAGCAAAGGGGATATTGGTTCAAACTCCATCTGGTCCAACTCTCCACCTCGTGTTGTTTATCTGATTTCCTTCACTCAGCAAGGCAATCCCAAATTTAAGGGGCCGTCTCAATGCTTCTGGTGCCCAGTTTAAAGGTGGACTAGACAGCCTTTGTCAGCGTGATGAATTAGTTCAACAGATCACATCAGACTAAAATGGCCCGTCCACTCTGTTTTAACACTCAATGTGATCGCGGCTTAACTGATTGTAACCTCAACCCCACACTCCCGGCGACCCCTAGTAAGCATTTAGTCCTTGCTTGCCTGGAATGGATCTGGCTTTGCCTTGGGACAACAACATTCTCTACCTTCATCACCTCTGAGGAGGAACGACCCAAAGACTCACGACACTCAGTGAACAGAACCATTGCCGTCTCAGAATTGTCTTAAAAGTAGAACACACGGCGAATGATGCAATATCTCTCCCTCCTCTCTTTCTCTCTCTCTCTCCATATTTACTGCTATTCTCTCTCTGAACTGTTATTCTCGCCCCTACACTCTCTATTCTCCCTCTCTGTGCCGACCGCTCTCTGCCAACCTCTCTCCCCTCCCACTCTTACTGCATCTCTCCCTCCTTCTCCCTGTATCTCTCTAATGCTTCCCTCTCCCCCTTTTGCCAACCCACTCGCTCTGAACTCCCCTCTCTCCTCATTTTTCCCACTCTCCCTTTGATCGTTCACTCTCCCTCCACCTCTTCATTCGTCTTCTCCCCTATCTCTCCCTTTTATCTTTGTACGACCTATTTCTCTATCCATTTCCTCACCTCTCCATCACTTGCCATCACTTCTCTTTCCAAAGCCTTTCTTGGCAAGTGCAGTTAAAACGGTTAGCCACCATGGGATGTAACAGCTGTCCCTAAACCCCCTCCCTCACGCTCGAGAAGCCCTTCCAGGTGAGACAGATGTTCACCTGCACCTCCTCTAATCTCATCTACTGCATGTGGTGTTCCAGGTATGGCCTCCTTTACATCGGCGTGGTGAAATGGAGACTCGGCGACCGTTTTGTCGAACACTCACCCTCGTTCTGCTACGGCTTGCCGTATCTCCCCGTTGCAAGCCATTGTAACTCCCCCTCGGACACTGACCTTTCTGTCCTGGGCCTCCACCAGCGCCAGAGAGGTTACATTAAAACAGAAAGAACGCCGCTTCATAGTCCGCGTGGGAACCTTGCAACCTAATGGTATGAACATTAGCAAATGCCAGGTAACTAACGTGCAACTTCCCGCTTTTCCCTCGCTCTATCTCTTCCTTCACGCGGACTCGCACTTGTTAATCCCCTCCACCTCCATCTTCAACCGATATTCCCTCCTCTCTCTTTATAATTCCAACCTGCTCAATCCTTATCTCGCAACTTTTATCTTTTAACCTCTGGTCTCAACCACCTAACTATTAAAACGGTATTCACCCACTCATCATTCAACTCGCTTTGTCCTGCTGTTCCAGCCTTCTCCAGCTTCCCACCACAATCAGTCTGAAGAAGGGTCTCGAACCGAACTTCACCCATCCATGTCCTTGGCAGGCTTAGCCAGTTCAGCGTGCCCTCTACAACTCTCACCAACTTCGACAGATGCACCATAGAAAGTATTTTATCAAGATGCATCACAGCTTGGTTTGGGAACAGCTCCATACAAGAACGCCAGAAATTGCTGCGAATTGTCCAGACCATCACACAAAGCAACCTCCCATATATTGACTCAATTTATAAACCACGCCGCCTCGGCAAGGCCAGCAGCATAATCAAGGACGAGTCGTACCCTTGCCAATCATGCTTCTCCTCTGTCCCATCAGGCAAAATGTATAGAAGTGTGAAAATGCACACCTCCAGTTTCAGGGACAGTGTCTTCCCAGCTGTTATCAGGCAACAGAATCATCCCACCACAACCAGAAAGCAGTGCTGAACTACTATCTACCTCTGTTGATCCTCGGACTATCCTCGATCGGATTTTGCAGGCTTTACCTCGCACTGAACGTTATCCCCTTATCATGTATCTATACTCTGTAAATGGCTCGACTGTAATGAAGTATTTTGTTTCCACTGACTGGGTAGCACGCAACAAAAGCTTTTCACGGTACCTCGGTACACGTGACAATAAACTGCACTGAACTGACATACTCAACTAGATTTCTCCAGAGGTGTAGCCTGACTCGCATTGGATATTGATTGTGTGTGACAGTGTGAGTGTGCGAGTCCGTGCAAGAGTGTGCTAGCACGTGTATGCGAGTGTGAATGTGTGAGATTGTGCACATGAGTCGGTGTGTGTGTGTATGCGTTAGTGTATGCGGTTGCAGGAATTTCAATGATTCAGTGATACCTTATTATCACGGACCCAGGTAGAGTGAAATGCTTAGTTTTGCAGACAACCCGGTAACATCATGTAGAAGACCTCACCTAGGCGGTACACAAGAGTCGCCACATTTTGACGCCGACAAAGTTACAAACGTTGGCCAGATAGTTCTCTCTCCTGCCTGCCGCCGCACCGCGGGTCGCCCCTTCGTTCTCGGCGGCGCTCCTCGCTCTCCGACGGTCCACCTCGCACTCTGCGGTTCCTCGCGGCTCCCACCTCGCTCCCGAGGCGCGGTTCTCATCTCCATCCGCGGTGGGCGAGCCGGGCCGACCGGGCCGACTGAAGGGCTTGGCCCCGCTCACCGGGGACACTCCCGGCCACGCTGCGCTGCGCTGCTCGACGCGAACATCCAAGGATAAACTCAATCCCAAAATGTGCACGTGTGCATGCGGGTCTACGTGTGAGAGAGCGGTAGGGCATGTAATAGTGTCTATATTTGTGTGTGGGTCTGTGTGTGGGTTTGTGTTTGGGTTTGTGTTTGGGTTTGTGTTTGGGTTTGTGTTTGGGTCTGTGTTTGGGTCTGTGTTTGAGTCTGTGTTTGTGTTTGGGTTTGGGTTTGTGTTTGGGTCTGTTGCAATAATCATGCAAAACCTCTCAAATGTTAAATGCAATTGATGCATCGCATTAGGATAACTTTGCAGGCTGCTGCAATGTTAAATGCAGCGATGGCCTTGCATTAAAGTCACCTAGCTACCCCCAATGGATGTAATATGCATTAAATTAATTGCAATAATTTTGCAAAACCTCTCAAATGTTAAATGCAACAAATGCATCGCATTAGGATGACTTTTCAGGCTGCTGCAATGTTATATGCAGTGATCGCCTTGCATTAAAGAAATATTGCAACACCCTGCGATGTGAAATGCAATAATAATCCTGCAAAACCTCTCAAATGTTAAATGCGACTAATGCATCGTATTAGGATAACTTTGCAGGCTGCTGCATTGTTAAATGCAGCGCTGGGGTTGCATTAAAGCAATATTGCAACCCCCTTGGATGTTAAATGCAATAAAATTAATTGCAATAATTTTGCAAAACCTCTCAAATGTTAAATGCAATTAATGCAACGCATTAGAACAACTCTGCAGGCCCCTGCAATGTTAAATACAGCGCAGGCCTTGCATTAAAGCAAAATTGCAGCTGTTCTGGGGTATTAAACGCATTAAAATCATTGTAATAATCATGCAAAATCTCTCAAATGTTCAATGCAACTAATGCATCGTATTATGATAACATTGCAGACTGCTGCAAAGTTAAATGCAGTGATGGCCTTGCATTAAAGAAATATTGCAGCCTCCTGGGATGTTTAATGCAATAAAATTAATTGCAATAATCATGCAAACCACTCAAATGTTAAATGCAACTGATGCAACGCATTAAAATCTTTATTGGTGTACGGTTCCCTCCTGACATCCATCCACCCACCCACCGATCGATCAATCAATCAATCTTTGATTAATTCTTATTATTATTAATAATATTAATTATTATCACTATGGTATTATTATTGTATTTACTACCCCCGGCACGTAGCTGAACCTCCAGGGCAGGGAGGGGACTATCCGGCATTTGGAAGTGCTTCCGGGAAGTGTGTCTGATGTGTGTGGGTCTGTGTGTGTGTCTGTGTGTGTGTCTGTGTGTGGGTGTGTGTTTGGGTCTGTGTTTGAGTCTGTGTTTGGGTCTGTGTTTGGGTCTGTGTTTGGGTTTGTGTTTGGGTCTGTGTTTGGGTTTGTGTTTGGGTTTGTGTTTGGATTTATGTTTGGGTCTGTGTTTGGGTTTGTGTTTGGGTTTGTGTCTGGTGTCTGGTGTGGGCGTTATAAACAAGTGCCGCGTGCTGTCTGTGGAAAGATCTTTATTGGTGTACGGTTGCTGTAATGTTAAATGCAGTGATGGCCTTGCATTAATGCAATATTACACCACCCTGGGATGTGAAATGCATAAAAAAATCATTGCAATAATCATGCAAAACCTCTCAAATGTTAAATGCAATTGATGCATCGCATTAGGATAACTTTGCAGGCTGCTGCAATGTTAAATGCAGTGATGGCCTTGCATTAAAGTCACCTAGCTACCCCCAATGGATGTAATATGCATTAAATTAATTGCAATAATTTTGCAAAACCTCTCAAATGTTAAATGCAACAAATGCATAGCATTAGGATGACTTTTCAGGCTGCTGCAATGTTAACTGCAGTGATCGCCTTGCATTAAAGAAATATTGCAACACCCTGCGATGTGAAATGCAATAATAATCCTGCAAAACCTCTCAAATGTTAAATGCGACTAATGCATCGTATTAGGATAACTTTGCAGGCTGCTGCATTGTTAAATGCAGCGCTGGTGTTGCATTAAAGCAATATTGCAACCCCCTGCGATGTTAAATGCAATAAAATTAATTGCAATAATTTTGCAAAACCTCTCAAATGTTAAATGCAATTAATGCAACGCATTAGAACAACTCTGCAGGCTCCTGCAATGTTAAATGCAGCGCAGGCCTTGCATTAAAGCAAAATTGCAGCTGTTCTGGGGTATTAAACGCATTAAAATCATTGTAATAATCATTCAAAATCTCTCAAATGTTCAATGCAACTAATGCATCGTATTATGATAACATTTCAGACTGCTGCAAAGTTAAATGCAGTGATGGCCTTGCATTAAAGAAATATTGCAGCCTCCTGGGATGTTTAATGCAATAAAATTAATTGCAATAATCATGCAAAACCACTCAAATGTTAAATGCAACTGATGCAACGCATTAAAATCTTTATTGGTGTACGGTTCCCTCCTGACATCCATCCACCCACCCACCGATCGATCAATCAATCAATCTTTGATTAATTCTTATTATTATTAATAATATTAATTATTATTACTATGGTATTATTATTGTATTTACTACCCCCGGCACGTAGCTGAACCTCCAGGGCAGGGAGGAGACTATCCGGCATTTGGAAGTGCTTCCGGGAAGTGTGTCTGATGTGTGTGGGTCTGTGTGTGTGTCTGTGTGTGTGTCTGTGTGTGGGTGTGTGTTTGGGTCTGTGTTTGAGTCTGTGTTTGGGTCTGTGTTTGGGTCTGTGTTTGGGTCTGTGTTTGGGTTTGTGTTTGGATTTATGTTTGGGTCTGTGTTTGGGTTTGTGTTTGGGTTTGTGTCTGGTGTCTGGTGTGGGCGTTATAAACAAGTGCCGCGTGCTGTCTGTGGAAAGATCTTTATTGGTGTACGGTTGCTGTAATGTTAAATGCAGTGATGGCCTTGCATTAATGCAATATTACACCACCCTGGGATGTGAAATGCATTAAAAAATCATTGCAATAATCATGCAAAACATCTCAAATGTTAAATGCAATTGATGCATCGCATTAGGATAACTTTGCAGGCTGCTGCAATGTTAAATGCAGTGATGGCCTTGCATTAAAGTCACCTAGCTACCCCCAATGGATGTAATATGCATTAAATTAATTGCAATAATTTTGCAAAACCTCTCAAATGTTAAATGCAACAAATGCATCGCATTAGGATGACTTTTCAGGCTGCTGCAATGTTAAATGCAGTGATCGCCTTGCATTAAAGAAATATTGCAACACCCTGCGATGTGAAATGCAATAATAATCCTGCAAAACCTCTCAAATGTTAAATGCGACTAATGCATCGTATTAGGATAACTTTGCAGGCTGCTGCATTGTTAAATGCAGCGCTGGCGTTGCATTAAAGCAATATTGCAACCCCCTGGGATGTTAAATGCAATAAAATCATTGCAATAATCATGCAAAACCTCTCAAATGTTAAATGCAATTGATGCATCGCATTAGGATAACTTTGCAGGCTGCTGCAATGTTAAATGCAGTGATGGCCTTGCATTAAAGTCACCTAGCTACCCCCAATGGATGTAATATGCATTAAATTAATTGCACTAATTTTGCAAAACCTCTCAAATGTTAAATGCAACAAATGCATCGCATTAGGATGACTTTTCAGGCTGCTGCAATGTTAAATGCAGTGATCGCCTTGCATTAAAGAAATATTGCAACACCCTGCGATGTGAAATGCAATAATAATCCTGCAAAACCTCTCAAATGTTAAATGCGACTAATGCATCGTATTAGGATAACTTTGCAGGCTGCTGCATTGTTAAATGCAGCGCTGGCGTTGCATTAAAGCAATATTGCAACCCCCTGCGATGTTAAATGCAATAAAATTAATTGCAATAATTTTGCAAAACCTCTCAAATGTTAAATGCAATTAATGCAACGCATTAGAACAACTCTGCAGGCTCCTGCAATGTTAAATGCAGCGCAGGCCTTGCATTAAAGCAAAATTGCAGCTGTTCTGGGGTATTAAACGCATTAAAATCATTGTAATAATCATGCAAAATCTCTCAAATGTTCAATGCAACTAATGCATCGTATTATGATAACATTGCAGACTGCTGCAAAGTTAAATGCAGTGCTGGCCTTGCATTAAAGAAATATTGCAGCCTCCTGGGATGTTTAATGCAATAAAATTAATTGCAATAATCATGCAAAACCACTCAAATGTTAAATGCAACTGATGCAACGCATTAAAATCTTTATTGGTGTACGGTTCCCTCCTGACATCCATCCACACACCCACAGATCGTACAATCAATCAATCTTTGATTAATTATTATTATTATTAATAATATTAATTATTATTACTATAGTATTATTATTGTATTTACTACCCCCGGCACGTAGCTGAACCTCCAGGGCAGGGAGGAGACTATCCGGCATTTGGAAGTGCTTCCGGGAAGTGTGTCTGATGTGTGTGGGTCTGTGTGTGTGTCTGTGTGTGTGTCTGTGTGTGGGTGTGTGTTTGGGTCTGTGTTTGAGTCTGTGTTTGGGTCTGTGTTTGGGTCTGTGTTTGGGTCTGTGTTTGGGTTTGTGTTTGGATTTATGTTTGGGTCTGTGTTTGGGTTTGTGTTTGGGTTTGTGTTTGGGTTTGTGTCTGGTGTCTGGTGTGGGCGTTATAAACAAGTGCCGCGTGCTGTCTGTGGAAAGATCTTTATTGGAGTACGGTTGCTGTAATGTTAAATGCAGTGATGGCCTTGCATTAATGCAATATTACACCACCCTGGGATGTGAAATGCATTAAAAAATCATTGCAATAATCATGCAAAACCTCTCAAATGTTAAATGCAATTGATGCATCGCATTAGGATAACTTTGCAGGCTGCTGCAATGTTAAATGCAGTGATGGCCTTGCATTAAATTCACCTAGCTACCCCCAATGGATGTAATATGCATTAAATTAATTGCAATAATTTTGCAAAACCTCTCAAATGTTAAATGCAACAAATGCATCGCATTAGGATGACTTTTCTGGCTGCTGCAATGTTAAATGCAGTGATCGCCTTGCATTAAAGAAATATTGCAACACCCTGCGATGTGAAATGCAATAATAATCCTGCAAAACCTCTCAAATGTTAAATGCGACTAATGCATCGTATTAGGATAACTTTGCAGGCTGCTGCATTGTTAAATGCAGCGCTGGCGTTGCATTAAAGCAATATTGCAACCCCCTGCGATGTTAAATGCAATAAAATTAATTGCAATAATTTTGCAAAACCTCTCAAATGTTAAATGCAATTAATGCAACGCATTAGAACAACTCTGCAGGCTGCTGCAATGTTAAATGCAGCGCAGGCCTTGCATTAAAGCAAAATTGCAGCTGTTCTGGGGTATTAAACGCATTAAAATCATTGTAATAATCATGCAAAATCTCTCAAATGTTCAATGCAACTAATGCATCGTATTATGATAACATTTCAGACTGCTGCAAAGTTAAATGCAGTGATGGCCTTGCATTAAAGAAATATTGCAGCCTCCTGGGATGTTTAATGCAATAAAATTAATTGCAATAATCATGCAAAACCACTCAAATGTTAAATGCAACTGATGCAACGCATTAAAATCTTTATTGGTGTACGGTTCCCTCCTGACATCCATCCACACACCCACAGATCGTTCAATCAATCAATCTTTGATTAATTCTTATTATTATTAATAATATTAATTATTATTACTATAGTATTATTATTGTATTTACTACCCCCGGCACGTAGCTGAACCTCCAGGGCAGGGAGGAGACTATCCGGCATTTGGAAGTGCTTCCGGGAAGTGTGTCTGATGTGTGTGGGTCTGTGTGTGTGTCTGTGTGTGTGTGTGTGTGTGGGTGTGTGTTTGGGTCTGTGTTTGAGTCTGTGTTTGGGTCTGTGTTTGGGTCTGTGTTTGGGTCTGTGTTTGGGTTTGTGTTTGGGTCTGTGTTTGGGTTTGTGTTTGGGTTTGTGTCTGGTGTCTGGTGTGGGCGTTATAAACAAGTGCCGCGTGCTGTCTGTGGAAAGATCTTTATTGGTGTACGGTTGCTGTAATGTTAAATGCAGTGATGGCCTTGCATTAATGCAATATTACACCACCCTGGGATGTGAAATGCATTAAAAAATCATTGCAATAATCATGCAAAACCTCTCAAATGTTAAATGCAATTGATGCATCGCATTAGGATAACTTTGCAGGCTGCTGCAATGTTAAATGCAGTGATGGCCTTGCATTAAAGTCACCTAGCTACCCCCAATGGATGTAATATGCATTAAATTAATTGCACTAATTTTGCAAAACCTCTCAAATGTTAAATGCAACAAATGCATCGCATTAGGATGACTTTTCAGGCTGCTGCAATGTTAAATGCAGTGATCGCCTTGCATTAAAGAAATATTGCAACACCCTGCGATGTGAAATGCAATAATAATCCTGCAAAACCTCTCAAATGTTAAATGCGACTAATGCATCGTATTAGGATAACTTTGCAGGCTGCTGCATTGTTAAATGCAGCGCTGGCGTTGCATTAAAGCAATATTGCAACCCCCTGCGATGTTAAATGCAATAAAATTAATTGCAATAATTTTGCAAAACCTCTCAAATGTTAAATGCAATTAATGCAACGCATTAGAACAACTCTGCAGGCTCCTGCAATGTTAAATGCAGCGCAGGCCTTGCATTAAAGCAAAATTGCAGCTGTTCTGGGGTATTAAACGCATTAAAATCATTGTAATAATCATGCAAAATCTCTCAAATGTTCAATGCAACTAATGCATCGTATTATGATAACATTGCAGACTGCTGCAAAGTTAAATGCAGTGATGGCCTTGCATTAAAGAAATATTGCAGCCTCCTGGGATGTTTAATGCAATAAAATTAATTGCAATAATCATGCAAAACCACTCAAATGTTAAATGCAACTGATGCAACGCATTAAAATCTTTATTGGTGTACGGTTCCCTCCTGACATCCATCCACCCACCCACCGATCAATCAATCAATCTTTGATTAATTCTTATTATTATTAATAATATTAATTATTATTACTATGGTATTATTATTGTATTTACTACCCCCGGCACGTAGCTGAACCTCCAGGGCAGGGAGGAGACTATCCGGCATTTGGAAGTGCTTCCGGGAAGTGTGTCTGATGTGTGTGGGTCTGTGTGTGTGTCTGTGTGTGTCTGTGTGTGGGTGTGTGTTTGGGTCTGTGTTTGGGTCTGTGTTTGGGTCTGTGTTTGGGTCTGTGTTTGGGTCTGTGTTTGGGTTTGTGTTTGGGTCTGTGTTTGGGTTTGTGTTTGGGTTTGTGTCTGGTGTCTGGTGTGGGCGTTATAAACAAGTGCCGCGTGCTGTCTGTGGAAAGATCTTTATTGGTGTACGGTTGCTGTAATGTTAAATGCAGTGATGGCCTTGCATTAATGCAATATTACACCACCCTGGGATGTGAAATGCATTAAAAAATCATTGCAATAATCATGCAAAACCTCTCAAATGTTAAATGCAATTGATGCACCGCATTAGGATAACTTTGCAGGCTGCTGCAATGTTAAATGCAGTGATGGCCTTGCATTAAAGTCACCTAGCTACCCCCAATGGATGTAATATGCATTAAATTAATTGCAATAATTTTGCAAAACCTCTCAAATGTTAAATGCAACAAATGCATCGCATTAGGATGACTTTTCAGACTGCTGCAATGTTAAATGCAGTGATCGCCTTGCATTAAAGAAATATTGCAACACCCTGCGATGTGAAATGCAATAATAATCCTGCAAAACCTCTCAAATGTTAAATGCGACTAATGCATCGTATTAGGATAACGTTGCAGGCTGCTGCATTGTTAAATGCAGCGCTGGCGTTGCATTAAAGCAATATTGCAACCCCCTGGGATGTTAAATGCAATCGAATTAATTGCAATAATTTTGCAAAACCTCTCAAATGTTAAATGCAATTAATGCAACGCATTAGAACAACTCTGCAGGCTCCTGCAATGTTAAATACAGCGCAGGTCTTGCATTAAAGCAAAATTGCAGCTGTTCTGGGGTATTAAACGCATTAAAATCATTGTAATAATCATGCAAAATCTCTCAAATGTTCAATGCAACTAATGCATCGTATTATGATAACATTGCAGACTGCTGCAAAGTTAAATGCAGTGATGGCCTTGCATTAAAGAAATATTGCAGCCTCCTGGGATGTTTAATGCAATAAAATTAATTGCAATAATCATGCAAAACCACTCAAATGTTAAATGCAACTGATGCAACGCATTAAAATCTTTATTGGTGTACGGATCCCTCCTGACATCCATCCACCCACCCACCGATCAATCAATCAATCTTTGATTAATTCTTATTATTATTAATAATATTAATTATTATTACTATGGTATTATTATTGTATTTACTACCCCCGGCACGTAGCTGAACCTCCAGGGCAGGGAGGAGACTATCCGGCATTTGGAAGTGCTTCCGGGAAGTGTGTCTGATGTGTGTGGGTCTGTGTGTGTGTCTGTGTGTGTGTCTGTGTGTGGGTGTGTGTTTGGGTCTGTGTTTGAGTCTGTGTTTGGGTCTGTGTTTGGGTCTGTGTTTGGGTCTGTGTTTGGGTTTGTGTTTGGGTCTGTGTTTGGGTTTGTGTTTGGGTTTGTGTCTGGTGTCTGGTGTGGGCGTTATAAACAAGTGCCGCGTGCTGTCTGTGGAAAGATCTTTATTGGTGTACGGTTGCTGTAATGTTAAATGCAGTGATGGCCTTGCATTAATGCAATATTACACCACCCTGGGATGTGAAATGCATTAAAAAATCATTGCAATAATCATGCAAAACCTCTCAAATGTTAAATGCAATTGATGCACCGCATTAGGATAACTTTGCAGGCTGCTGCAATGTTAAATGCAGTGATGGCCTTGCATTAAAGTCACCTAGCTACCCCCCAATGGATGTAATATGCATTAAATTAATTGCAATAATTTTGCAAAACCTCTCAAATGTTAAATGCAACAAATGCATCGCATTAGGATGACTTTTCAGACTGCTGCAATGTTAAATGCAGTGATCGCCTTGCATTAAAGAAATATTGCAACACCCTGCGATGTGAAATGCAATAATAATCCTGCAAAACCTCTCAAATGTTAAATGCGACTAATGCATCGTATTAGGATAACGTTGCAGGCTGCTGCATTGTTAAATGCAGCGCTGGCGTTGCATTAAAGCAATATTGCAACCCCCTGGGATGTTAAATGCAATAGAATTAATTGCAATAATTTTGCAAAACCTCTCAAATGTTAAATGCAATTAATGCAACGCATTAGAACAACTCTGCAGGCTCCTGCAATGTTAAATACAGCGCAGGCCTTGCATTAAAGCAAAATTGCAGCTGTTCTGGGGTATTAAACGCATTAAAATCATTGTAATAATCATGCAAAATCTCTCAAATGTTCAATGCAACTAATGCATCGTATTATGATAACATTGCAGACTGCTGCAAAGTTAAATGCAGTGATGGCCTTGCATTAAAGAAATATTGCAGCCTCCTGGGATGTTTAATGCAATAAAATTAATTGCAATAATCATGCAAAACCACTCAAATGTTAAATGCAACTGATGCAACGCATTAAAATCTTTATTGGTGTACGGTTCCCTCCTGACATCCATCCACCCACCCACCGATCGATCAATCAATCAATCTTTGATTAATTCTTATTATTATTAATAATATTAATTATTATTACTATGGTATTATTATTGTATTTACTACCCCCGGCACGTAGCTGAACCTCCAGGGCAGGGAGGAGACTATCCGGCATTTGGAAGTGCTTCCGGGAAGTGTGTCTGATGTGTGTGGGTCTGTGTGTGTGTCTGTGTGTGTGTCTGTGTGTGAGTGTGTGTTTGGGTCTGTGTTTGAGTCTGTGTTTGGGTCTGTGTTTGGGTCTGTGTTTGGGTTTGTGTTTGGGTTTGTGTTTGGGTCTGTGTTTGGGTTTGTGTTTGGGTTTGTGTTTGGATTTATGTTTGGGTCTGTGTTTGGGTTTGTGTTTGGGTTTGTGTCTGGTGTCTGGTGTGGGCGTTATAAACAAGTGCCGCGTGCTGTCTGTGGAAAGATCTTTATTGGTGTACGGTTGCTGTAATGTTAAATGCAGTGATGGCCTTGCATTAATGCAATATTACACCACCCTGGGATGTGAAATGCATTAAAAAATCATTGCAATAATCATGCAAAACCTCTCAAATGTTAAATGCAATTGATGCATCGCATTAGGATAACTTTGCAGGCTGCTGCAATGTTAAATGCAGTGATGGCCTTGCATTAAAGTCACCTAGCTACCCCCAATGGATGTAATATGCATTAAATTAATAGCAATAATTTTGCAAAACCTCTCAAATGTTAAATGCAACAAATGCATAGCATTAGGATGACTTTTCAGGCTGCTGCAATGTTAAATGCAGTGATCGCCTTGCATTAAAGAAATATTGCAACACCCTGCGATGTGAAATGCAATAATAATCCTGCAAAACCTCTCAAATGTTAAATGCGACTAATGCATCGTATTAGGATAACTTTGCAGGCTGCTGCATTGTTAAATGCAGCGCTGGCGTTGCATTAAAGCAATATTGCAACCCCCTGGGATGTTAAATGCAATAAAATCATTGCAATAATCATGCAAAACCTCTCAAATGTTAAATGCAATTGATGCATCGCATTAGGATAACTTTGCAGGCTGCTGCAATGTTAAATGCAGTGATGGCCTTGCATTAAAGTCACCTAGCTACCCCCAATGGATGTAATATGCATTAAATTAAATGCAATAATTTTGCAAAACCTCTCAAATGTTAAATGCAACAAATGCATCGCATTAGGATGACTTTTCAGGCTGCTGCAATGTTAAATGCAGTGATCGCCTTGCATTAAAGAAATATTGCAACACCCTGCGATGTGAAATGCAATAATAATCCTGCAAAACCTCTCAAATGTTAAATGCGACTAATGCATCGTATTAGGATAACTTTGCAGGCTGCTGCATTGTTAAATGCAGCGCTGGTGTTGCATTAAAGCAATATTGCAACCCCCTGCGATGTTAAATGCAATAAAATTAATTGCAATAATTTTGCAAAACCTCTCAAATGTTAAATGCAATTAATGCAACGCATTAGAACAACTCTGCAGGCTCCTGCAATGTTAAATGCAGCGCAGGCCTTGCATTAAAGCAAAATTGCAGCTGTTCTGGGGTATTAAACGCATTAAAATCATTGTAATAATCATGCAAAATCTCTCAAATGTTCAATGCAACTAATGCATCGTATTATGATAACATTTCAGACTGCTGCAAAGTTAAATGCAGTGATGGCCTTGCATTAAAGAAATATTGCAGCCTCCTGGGATGTTTAATGCAATAAAATTAATTGCAATAATCATGCAAAACCACTCAAATGTTAAATGCAACTGATGCAACGCATTAAAATCTTTATTGGTGTACGGTTCCCTCCTGACATCCATCCACACACCCACCGATCGATCAATCAATCAATCTTTGATTAATTCTTATTATTATTAATAATATTAATTATTATTACTATAGTATTATTATTGTATTTACTACCCCCGGCACGTAGCTGAACCTCCAGGGCAGGGAGGAGACTATCCGGCATTTGGAAGTGCTTCCGGGAAGTGTGTCTGATGTGTGTGGGTCTGTGTGTGTGTCTGTGTGTGGGTGTGTGTTTGGGTCTGTGTTTGAATCTGTGTTTGGGTCTGTGTTTGGGTCTGTGTTTGGGTCTGTGTTTGGGTTTGTGTTTGGATTTATGTTTGGGTCTGTGTTTGGGTTTGTGTTTGGGTTTGTGTTTGGGTTTGTGTCTGGTGTCTGGTGTGGGCGTTATAAACAAGTGCCGCGTGCTGTCTGTGGAAAGATCTTTATTGGTGTACGGTTGCTGTAATGTTAAATGCAGTGATGGCCTTGCATTAATGCAATATTACACCACCCTGGGATGTGAAATGCATTAAAAAATCATTGCAATAATCATGCAAAACCTCTCAAATGTTAAATGCAATTGATGCATCGCATTAGGGTAACTTTGCAGGCTGCTGCAATGTTAAATGCAGTGATGGCCTTGCATTAAAGTCATCTAGCTACCCCCCAATGGATGTAATATGCATTAAATTAATTGCAATAATTTTGCAAAACCTCTCGAATGTTAAATGTAACAAATGCATCGCATTAGGATGACTTTTCAGGCTGCTGCAATGTTAAATGCAGTGATCGCCTTGCATTAAAGAAATATTGCAACACCCTGCGATGTGAAATGCAATAATAATCCTGCAAAACCTCTCAAATGTTAAATGCGACTAATACATCGTATTAGGATAACTTTGCAGGCTGCTGCATTGTTAAATGCAGCGCTGGCGTTGCATTAAAGCAATATTGCAACCCCTGGGATGTTAAATGCAATAAAATTAATTGCAATAATTTTGCAAAACCTCTCAAATGTTAAATGCAATTAATGCAACGCATTAGAACAACTCTGCAGGCTCCTGCAATGTTAAATACAGCGCAGGCCTTGCATTAAAGCAAAATACCAGCTGTTCTGGGGTATTAAACGCATTAAAATCATTGTAATAATCATGCAAAATCTCTCAAATGTTCAATGCAACTAATGCATCGTATTATGATAACATTGCAGACTGCTGCAAAGTTAAATGCAGTGATGGCCTTGCATTAAAGAAATATTGCAGCCTCCTGGGATGTTTAATGCAATAAAATTAATTGCAATAATCATGCAAAACCACTCAAATGTTAAATGCAACTGATGCAACGCATTAAAATCTTTATTGGTGTACGGTTCCCTCCTGACATCCATCCACCCACCCACCGATCAATCAATCAATCTTTGATTAATTCTTATTATTATTAATAATATTAATTATTATTACTATGGTATTATTATTGTATTTACTACCCCCGGCACGTAGCTGAACCTCCAGGGCAGGGAGGAGACTATCCGGCATTTGGAAGTGCTTCCGGGAAGTGTGTCTGATGTGTGTGGGTCTGTGTGTGTGTCTGTGTGTGTGTCTGTGTGTGGGTGTGTGTTTGGGTCTGTGTTTGAGTCTGTGTTTGGGTCTGTGTTTGGGTCTGTGTTTGGGTTTGTGTTTGGGTCTGTGTTTGGGTTTGTGTTTGGGTTTGTGTCTGGTGTCTGGTGTGGGCGTTATAAACAAGTGCCGCGTGCTGTCTGTGGAAAGATCTTTATTGGTGTACGGTTGCTGTAATGTTAAATGCATTGATGGCCTTGCATTAATGCAATATTACACCACCCTGGGATGTGAAATGCATTAAAAAATCATTGCAATAATCATGCAAAACCTCTCAAATGTTAAATGCAATTGATGCATCGCATTAGGATAACTTTGCAGGCTGCTGCAATGTTAAATGCAGTGATGGCCTTGCATTAAAGTCACCTAGCTACCCCCAATGGATGTAATATGCATTAAATTAATTGCAATAATTTTGCAAAACCTCTCAAATGTTAAATGCAACAAATGCATCGCATTAGGATGACTTTTCAGACTGCTGCAATGTTAAATGCAGTGATCGCCTTGCATTAAAGAAATATTGCAACACCCTGCGATGTGAAATGCAATAATAATCCTGCAAAACCTCTCAAATGTTAAATGCGACTAATACATCGTATTAGGATAACTTTGCAGGCTGCTGCATTGTTAAATGCAGCGCTGGCGTTGCATTAAAGCAATATTGCAACCCCCTGGGATGTTAAATGCAATAAAATTAATTGCAATAATTTTGCAAAACCTCTCAAATGTTAAATGCAATTAATGCAACGCATTAGAACAACTCTGCAGGCTCCTGCAATGTTAAATACAGCGCAGGCCTTGCATTAAAGCAAAATTGCAGCTGTTCTGGGGTATTAAACGCATTAAAATCATTGTAATAATCATGCAAAATCTCTCAAATGTTCAATGCAACTAATGCATCGTATTATGATAACATTGCAGACTGCTGCAAAGTTAAATGCAGTGATGGCCTTGCATTAAAGAAATATTGCAGCCTCTTGGGATGTTT
This sequence comes from Rhinoraja longicauda, assembly GCF_053455715.1. Taxonomy (NCBI): domain Eukaryota; kingdom Metazoa; phylum Chordata; class Chondrichthyes; order Rajiformes; family Arhynchobatidae; genus Rhinoraja; species Rhinoraja longicauda. The sequence goes on from NW_027601832.1 coordinate 18,852, forward strand.
AATGCAATAAAATTAATTGCAATAATCATGCAAAACCACTCAAATGTTAAATGCAACTGATGCAACGCATTAAAATCTTTATTGGTGTACGGTTCCCTCCTGACATCCATCCACCCACCCACCGATCGATCAATCAATCAATCTTTGATTAATTCTTATTATTATTAATAATATTAATTATTATTACTATGGTATTATTATTGTATTTACTACCCCCGGCACGTAGCTGAACCTCCAGGGCAGGGAGGAGACTATCCGGCATTTGGAAGTGCTTCCGGGAAGTGTGTCTGATGTGTGTGGGTCTGTGTGTGTGTCTGTGTGTGTGTCTGTGTGTGGGTGTGTGTTTGGGTCTGTGTTTGAGTCTGTGTTTGGGTCTGTGTTTGGGTCTGTGTTTGGGTTTGTTTTTGGGTCTGTGTTTGGGTTTGTGTTTGGGTTTGTGTCTGGTGTCTGGTGTGGGCGTTATAAACAAGTGCCGCGTGCTGTCTGTGGAAAGATCTTTATTGGTGTACGGTTGCTGTAATGTTAAATGCAGTGATGGCCTTGCATTAATGCAATATTACACCACCCTGGGATGTGAAATGCATTAAAAAATCATTGCAATAATCATGCAAAACCTCTCAAATGTTAAATGCAATTGATGCACCGCATTAGGATAACTTTGCAGGCTGCTGCAATGTTAAATGCAGTGATGGCCTTGCATTAAAGTCACCTAGCTACCCCCAATGGATGTAATATGCATTAAATTAATTGCAATAATTTTGCAAAACCTCTCAAATGTTAAATGCAACAAATGCATCGCATTAGGATGACTTTTCAGACTGCTGCAATGTTAAATGCAGTGATCGCCTTGCATTAAAGAAATATTGCAACACCCTGCGATGTGAAATGCAATAATAATCCTGCAAAATCTCTCAAATGTTAAATGCGACTAATGCATCGTATTAGGATAACGTTGCAGGCTGCTGCATTGTTAAATGCAGCGCTGGCGTTGCATTAAAGCAATATTGCAACCCCCTGGGATGTTAAATGCAATAGAATTAATTGCAATAATTTTGCAAAACCTCTCAAATGTTAAATGCAATTAATGCAACGCATTAGAACAACTCTGCAGGCTCCTGCAATGTTAAATACAGCGCAGGCCTTGCATTAAAGCAAAATTGCAGCTGTTCTGGGGTATTAAACGCATTAAAATCGTTGTAATAATCATGCAAAATCTCTCAAATGTTCAATGCAACTAATGCATCGTATTATGATAACATTGCAGACTGCTGCAAAGTTAAATGCAGTGATGGCCTTGCATTAAAGAAATATTGCAGCCTCCTGGGATGTTTAATGCAATAAAATTAATTGCAATAATCATGCAAAACCACTCAAATGTTAAATGCAACTGATGCAACGCATTAAAATCTTTATAGGTGTACGGTTCCCTCCTGACATCCATCCACCCACCCACCGATCGATCAATCAATCAATCTTTGATTAATTCTTATTATTATTAATAATATTAATTATTATTACTAAGGTATTATTATTGTATTTACTACCCCCGGCACGTAGCTGAACCTCCAGGGCAGGGAGGAGACTATCCGGCATTTGGAAGTGCTTCCGGGAAGTGTGTCTGATGTGTGTGGGTCTGTGTGTGTGTCTGTGTGTGTGTCTGTGTGTGGGTGTGTGTTTGGGTCTGTGTTTGAGTCTGTGTTTGGGTCTGTGTTTGGGTCTGTATTTGGGTCTGTGTTTGGGTTTGTGTTTGGGTCTGTGTTTGGGTTTGTGTTTGGGTTTGTGTTTGGATTTATGTTTGGGTCTGTGTTTGGGTTTGTGTTTGGGTTTGTGTCTGGTGTCTGGTGTGGGCGTTATAAACAAGTGCCGCGTGCTGTCTGTGGAAAGATCTTTATTGGTGTACGGTTGCTGTAATGTTAAATGCAGTGATGGCCTTGCATTAATGCAATATTACACCACCCTGGGATGTGAAATGCATTAAAAAATCATTGCAATAATCATGCAAAACCTCTCAAATGTTAAATGCAATTGATGCATCGCATTAGGATAACTTTGCAGGCTGCTGCAATGTTAAATGCAGTGATGGCCTTGCATTAAAGTCACCTAGCTACCCCCAATGGATGTAATATGCATTAAATTAATTGCAATAATTTTGCAAAACCTCTCAAATGTTAAATGCAACAAATGCATCGCATTAGGATGACTTTTCAGGCTGCTGCAATGTTAAATGCAGTGATCGCCTTGCATTAAAGAAATATTGCAACACCCTGCGATGTGAAATGCAATAATAATCCTGCAAAACCTCTCAAATGTTAAATGCGACTAATGCATCGTATTAGGATAACTTTGCAGGCTGCTGCATTGTTAAATGCAGCGCTGGCGTTGCATTAAAGCAATATTGCAACCCCCTGGGATGTTAAATGCAATAGAATTAATTGCAATAATTTTGCAAAACCTCTCAAATGTTAAATGCAATTAATGCAACGCATTAGAACAACTCTGCAGGCTCCTGCAATGTTAAATACAGCGCAGGCCTTGCATTAAAGCAAAATTGCAGCTGTTCTGGGGTATTAAACGCATTAAAATCGTTGTAATAATCATGCAAAATCTCTCAAATGTTCAATGCAACTAATGCATCGTATTATGATAACATTGCAGACTGCTGCAAAGTTAAATGCAGTGATGGCCTTGCATTAAAGAAATATTGCAGCCTCCTGGGATGTTTAATGCAATAAAATTAATTGCAATAATCATGCAAAACCACTCAAATGTTAAATGCAACTGATGCAACGCATTAAAATCTTTATAGGTGTACGGTTCCCTCCTGACATCCATCCACCCACCCACCGATCGATCAATCAATCAATCTTTGATTAATTCTTATTATTATTAATAATATTAATTATTATTACTAAGGTATTATTATTGTATTTACTACCCCCGGCACGTAGCTGAACCTCCAGGGCAGGGAGGAGACTATCCGGCATTTGGAAGTGCTTCCGGGAAGTGTGTCTGATGTGTGTGGGTCTGTGTGTGTGTCTGTGTGTGTGTCTGTGTGTGGGTGTGTGTTTGGGTCTGTGTTTGAGTCTGTGTTTGGGTCTGTGTTTGGGTCTGTATTTGGGTCTGTGTTTGGGTTTGTGTTTGGGTCTGTGTTTGGGTTTGTGTTTGGGTTTGTGTTTGGATTTATGTTTGGGTCTGTGTTTGGGTTTGTGTTTGGGTTTGTGTCTGGTGTCTGGTGTGGGCGTTATAAACAAGTGCCGCGTGCTGTCTGTGGAAAGATCTTTATTGGTGTACGGTTGCTGTAATGTTAAATGCAGTGATGGCCTTGCATTAATGCAATATTACACCACCCTGGGATGTGAAATGCATTAAAAAATCATTGCAATAATCATGCAAAACCTCTCAAATGTTAAATGCAATTGATGCATCGCATTAGGATAACTTTGCAGGCTGCTGCAATGTTAAATGCAGTGATGGCCTTGCATTAAAGTCACCTAGCTACCCCCAATGGATGTAATATGCATTAAATTAATTGCAATAATTTTGCAAAACCTCTCAAATGTTAAATGCAACAAATGCATCGCATTAGGATGACTTTTCAGGCTGCTGCAATGTTAAATGCAGTGATCGCCTTGCATTAAAGAAATATTGCAACACCCTGCGATGTGAAATGCAATAATAATCCTGCAAAACCTCTCAAATGTTAAATGCGACTAATGCATCGTATTAGGATAACTTTGCAGGCTGCTGCATTGTTAAATGCAGCGCTGGCGTTGCATTAAAGCAATATTGCAACCCCCTTGGATGTTAAATGCAATAAAATTAATTGCAATAATTTTGCAAAACCTCTCAAATGTTAAATGTAATTAATGCAACGCATTAGAACAACTCTGTAGGCTCCTGCAATGTTAAATACAGCGCAGGCCTTGCATTAAAGCAAAATTGCAGCTGTTCTGGGGTATTAAACGCATTAAAATCATTGTAATGTTAATGCAAAATCTCTCAAATGTTCAATGCAACTAATGCATCGTATTATGATAACATTGCAGACTGCTGCAAAGTTAAATGCAGTGATGACCTTGCATTAAAGAAATATTGCAGCCTCCTGGGATGTTTAATGCAATAAAATTAATTGCAATAATCATGCAAAACCACTCAAATGTTAAATGCAACTGATGCAACGCATTAAAATCTTTATTGGTGTACGGTTCCCTCCTGACATCCATCCACCCACCCACCGATCGATCAATCAATCAATCTTTGATTAATTCTTATTATTATTAATAATATTAATTATTATTACTATGGTATTATTATTGTATTTACTACCCCCGGCACGCAGCTGAACCTCCAGGGCAGGGAGGAGACTATCCGGCATTTGGAAGTGCTTCCGGGAAGTGTGTCTGATGTGTGTGGGTCTGTGTGTGTGTCTGTGTGTGTGTCTGTGTGTGGGTGTGTGTTTGGGTCTGTGTTTGAGTCTGTGTTTGGGTCTGTGTTTGGGTCTGTGTTTGGGTCTGTGTTTGGGTTTGTGTTTGGATTTATGTTTGGGTCTGTGTTTGGGTTTGTGTTTGGGTTTGTGTTTGGGTTTGTGTCTGGTGTCTGGTGTGGGCGTTATAAACAAGTGCCGCGTGCTGTCTGTGGAAAGATCTTTATTGGTGTACGGTTGCTGTAATGTTAAATGCAGTGATGGCCTTGCATTAATGCAATATTACACCACCCTGGGATGTGAAATGCATTAAAAAATCATTGCAATAATCATGCAAAACCTCTCAAATGTTAAATGCAATTGATGCATCGCATTAGGATAACTTTGCAGGCTGCTGCAATGTTAAATGCAGTGATGGCCTTGCATTAAAGTCACCTAGCTACCCCCAATGGATGTAATATGCATTAAATTAATTGCAATAATTTTGCAAAACCTCTCAAATGTTAAATGCAACAAATGCATCGCATTAGGATGACTTTTCAGGCTGCTACAATGTTAAATGCAGTGATCGCCTTGCATTAAAGAAATATTGCAACACCCTGCGATGTGAAATGCAATAATAATCCTGCAAAACCTCTCAAATGTTAAATGCGTCTAATGCATCGTATTAGGATAACTTTGCAGGCTGCTGCATTGTTAAATGCAGCGCTGGCGTTGCATTAAAGCAATATTGCAACCCCCTTGGATGTTAAATGCAATAAAATTAATTGCAATAATTTTGCAAAACCTCTCAAATGTTAAATGCAATTAATGCAACGCATTAGAACAACTCTGCAGGCTCCTGCAATGTTAAATACAGCGCAGGCCTTGCATTAAAACAAAATTGCAGCTGTTCTGGGGTATTAAACGCATTAAAATCATTGTAATAATCATGCAAAATCTCTCAAATGTTCAATGCAACTAATGCATCGTATTATGATAACATTGCAGACTGCTGCAAAGTTAAATGCAGTGATGGCCTTGCATTAAAGAAATATTGCAGCCTCCTGGGATGTTTAATGCAATAAAATTAATTGCAATAATCATGCAAAACCACTCAAATGTTAAATGCAACTGATGCAACGCATTAAAATCTTTATTGGTGTACGGTTCCCTCCTGACATCCATCCACCCACCCACCGATCGATCAATCAATCAATCTTTGATTAATTCTTATTAATATTAATAATATTAATTATTATTACTATGGTATTATTATTGTATTTACTACCCCCGGCACGTAGCTGAACCTCCAGGGCAGGGAGGAGACTATCCGGCATTTGGAAGTGCTTCCGGGAAGTGTGTCTGATGTGTGTGGGTCTGTGTGTGTGTCTGTGTGTGTGTCTGTGTGTGAGTGTGTGTTTGGGTCTGTGTTTGAGTCTGTGTTTGGGTCTGTGTTTGGGTCTGTGTTTGGGTTTGTGTTTGGGTTTGTGTTTGGGTCTGTGTTTGGGTTTGTGTTTGGGTTTGTGTTTGGATTTATGTTTGGGTCTGTGTTTGGGTTTGTGTTTGGGTTTGTGTCTGGTGTCTGGTGTGGGCGTTATAAACAAGTGCCGCGTGCTGTCTGTGGAAAGATCTTTATTGGTGTACGGTTGCTGTAATGTTAAATGCAGTGATGGCCTTGCATTAATGCAATATTACACCACCCTGGGATGTGAAATGCATTAAAAAATCATTGCAATAATCATGCAAAACCTCTCAAATGTTAAATGCAATTGATGCACCGCATTAGGATAACTTTGCAGGCTGCTGCAATGTTAAATGCAGTGATGGCCTTGCATTAAAGTCACCTAGCTACCCCCAATGGATGTAATATGCATTAAATTAATTGCAATAATTTTGCAAAACCTCTCAAATGTTAAATGCAACAAATGCATAGCATTAGGATGACTTTTCAGGCTGCTGCAATGTTAAATGCAGTGATCGCCTTGCATTAAAGAAATATTGCAACACCCTGCGATGTGAAATGCAATAATAATCCTGCAAAACCTCTCAAATGTTAAATGCGACTAATGCATCGTATTAGGATAACTTTGCAGGCTGCTGCATTGTTAAATGCAGCGCTGGTGTTGCATTAAAGCAATATTGCAACCCCTGCGATGTTAAATGCAATAAAATTAATTGCAATAATTTTGCAAAACCTCTCAAATGTTAAATGCAATTAATGCAACGCATTAGAACAACTCTGCAGGCTCCTGCAATGTTAAATGCAGCACAGGCCTTGCATTAAAGCAAAATTGCAGCTGTTCTGGGGTATTAAACGTATTAAAATCATTGTAATAATCATGCAAAATCTCTCAAATGTACAATGCAACTAATGCATCGTATTATGATAACATTTCAGACTGCTGCAAAGTTAAATGCAGTGATGGCCTTGCATTAAAGAAATATTGCAGCCTCCTGGGATGTTTAATGCAATAAAATTAATTGCAATAATCATGCAAAACCACTCAAATGTTAAATGCAACTGATGCAACGCATTAAAATCTTTATTGGTGTACGGTTCCCTCCTGACATCCATCCACACACCCACCGATCGATCAATCAATCAATCTTTGATTAATTCTTATTATTATTAATAATAATATTAATTATTATTACTATAGTATTATTATTGTATTTACTACCCCCGGCACGTAGCTGAACCTCCAGGGCAGGGAGGAGACTATCCGGCATTTGGAAGTGCTTCCGGGAAGTGTGTCTGATGTGTGTGGGTCTGTGTGTGTGTCTGTGTGTGTGTCTGTGTGTGGGTGTGTGTTTGGGTCTGTGTTTGAGTCTGTGTTTGGGTCTGTGTTTGGGTCTGTGTTTGGGTTTGTGTTTGGATTTATGTTTGGGTCTGTGTTTGGGTTTGTGTATGGGTTTGTGTCTGGTGTCTGGTGTGGGCGTTATAAACAAATGCCGCGTGCTGTCTGTGGAAAGATCTTTATTGGTGTACGGTTGCTGTAATGTTAAATGCAGTGATGGCCTTGCATTAATGCAATATTACACCACCCTGGGATGTGAAATGCATTAAAAAATCATTGCAATAATCATGCAAAACCTCTCAAATGTTAAATGCAATTGATGCATCGCATTAGGATAACTTTGCAGGCTGCTGCAATGTTAAATGCAGTGATGGCCTTGCATTAAAGTCACCTAGCTACCCCCAATGGATGTAATATGCATTAAATTAATTGCAATAATTTTGCAAAACCTCTCAAATGTTAAATGCAACAAATGCATCGCATTTGGATGACTTTTCAGGCTGCTGCAATGTTAAATGCAGTGATCGCCTTGCATTAAAGAAATATTGCAACACCCTGCGATGTGAAATGCAATAATAATCCTGCAAAACCTCTCAAATGTTAAATGCGACTAATGCATCGTATTAGGATAACTTTGCAGGCTGCTGCATTGTTAAATGCAGCGCTGGCGTTGCATTAAAGCAATATTGCAACCCCCTGGGATGTTAAATGCAATAAAATTAATTGCAATAATTTTGCAAACCTCTCAAATGTTAAATGTAATTAATGCAACGCATTAGAACAACTCTGTAGGCTCCTGCAATGTTAAATACAGCGCAGGCCTTGCATTAAAGCAAAATTGCAGCTGTTCTGGGGTATTAAACGCATTAAAATCATTGTAATAATCATGCAAAATCTCTCAAATGTTCAATGCAACTAATGCATCGTATTATGATAACATTGCAGACTGCTGCAAAGTTAAATGCAGTGATGGCCTTGCATTAAAGAAATATTGCAGCCTCCTGGGATGTTTAATGCAATAAAATTAATTGCAATAATCATGCAAAACCACTCAAATGTTAAATGCAACTGATGCAACGCATTAAAATCTTTATTGGTGTACGGTTCCCTCCTGACATCCATCCACCCACCCACCGATCGATCAATCAATCAATCTTTGATTAATTCTTATTATTATTAATAATATTAATTATTATTACTATGGTATTATTATTGTATTTACTACCCCCGGCACGTAGCTGAACCTCCAGGGCAGGGAGGAGACTATCCGGCATTTGGAAGTGCTTCCGGGAAGTGTGTCTGATGTGTGTGGGTCTGTGTGTGTGTCTGTGTGTGTGTCTGTGTGTGGGTGTGTGTTTGGGTCTGTGTTTGAGTCTGTATTTGGGTCTGTGTTTGGGTCTGTGTTTGGGTCTGTGTTTGGGTTTGTGTTTGGATTTATGTTTGGGTCTGTGTTTGGGTTTGTGTTTGGGTTTGTGTCTGGTGTCTGGTGTGGGCGTTATAAACAAGTGCCGCGTGCTGTCTGTGGAAAGATCTTTATTGGTGTACGGTTGCTGTAATGTTAAATGCAGTGATGGCCTTGCATTAATGCAATATTACACCACCTTGGGATGTGAAATGCATTAAAAAAATCATTGCAATAATCATGCAAAACCTCTCAAATGTTAAATGCAATTGATGCATCGCATTAGGATAACTTTGCAGGCTGCTGCAATGTTAAATGCAGTGATGGCCTTGCATTAAAGTCACCTAGCTACCCCCAATGGATGTAATATGCATTAAATTAATTGCACTAATTTTGCAAAACCTCTCAAATGTTAAATGCAACAAATGCATCGCATTAGGATGACTTTTCAGGCTGCTGCAATGTTAAATGCAGTGATCGCCTTGCATTAAAGAAATATTGCAACACCCTGCGATGTGAAATGCAATAATAATCCTGCAAAACCTCTCAAATGTTAAATGCGACTAATGCATCGTATTAGGATAACTTTGCAGGCTGCTGCATTGTTAAATGCAGCGCTGGCGTTGCATTAAAGCAATATTGCAACCCCCTGCGATGTTAAATGCAATAAAATTAATTGCAATAATTTTGCAAAACCTCTCAAATGTTAAATGCAATTAATGCAACGCATTAGAACAACTCTGCAGGCTCCTGCAATGTTAAATGCAGCGCAGCCCTTGCATTAAAGCAAAATTGCAGCTGTTCTGGGGTATTAAACGCATTAAAATCATTGTAATAATCATGCAAAATCTCTCAAATGTTCAATGCAACTAATGCATCGTATTATGATAACATTTCAGACTGCTGCAAAGTTAAATGCAGTGATGGCCTTGCATTAAAGAAATATTGCAGCCTCCTGGGATGTTTAATGCAATAAAATTAATTGCAATAATCATGCAAAACCACTCAAATGTTAAATGCAACTGATGCAATGCATTAAAATCTTTATTGGTGTACGGTTCCCTCCTGACATCCATCCACACACCCACCGATCGATCAATCAATCAATCTTTGATTAATTCTTATTATTATTAATAATATTAATTATTATTACTATAGTATTATTATTGTATTTACTACCCCCGGCACGTAGCTGAACCTCCAGGGCAGGGAGGAGACTATCCGGCATTTGGAAGTGCTTCCGGGAAGTGTGTCTGATGTGTGTGGGTCTGTGTGTGTGTCTGTGTGTGTGTCTGTGTGTGGGTGTGTGTTTGGGTCTGTGTTTGAGTCTGTGTTTGCGTCTGTGTTTGGGTCTGTGTTTGGGTCTGTGTTTGGGTTTGTGTTTGGATTTATGTTTGGGTCTGTGTTTGGGTTTGTGTTTGGGTTTGTGTCTGGTGTCTGGTGTGGGCGTTATAAACAAGTGCCGCGTGCTGTCTGTGGAAAGATCTTTATTGGTGTACGGTTGCTGTAATGTTAAATGCTGTGATGGCCTTGCATTAATGCAATATTACACCACCCTGGGATGTGAAATGCATTAAAAAATCATTGCAATAATCATGCAAAACCTCTCAAATGTTAAATGCAATTGATGCATCGCATTAGGATAACTTTGCAGGCTGCTGCAATGTTAAATGCAGTGATGGCCTTGCATTAAAGTCACCTAGCTACCCCCAATGGATGTAATATGCATTAAATTAATTGCACTAATTTTGCAAAACCTCTCAAATGTTAAATGCAACAAATGCATCGCATTAGGATGACTTTTCAGGCTGCTGCAATGTTAAATGCAGTGATCGCCTTGCATTAAAGAAATATTGCAACACCCTGCGATGTGAAATGCAATAATAATCCTGCAAAACCTCTCAAATTTTAAATGCGACTAATGCATCGTATTAGGATAACTTTGCAGGCTGCTGCATTGTTAAATGCAGCGCTGGCGTTGCATTAAAGCAATATTGCAACCCCCTGGGATGTTAAATGCAATAAAATTAATTGCAATAATTTTGCAAAACCTCTCAAATGTTAAATGCAATTAATGCAACGCATTAGAACAACTCTGCAGGCTCCTGCAATGTTAAATACAGCGCAGGCCTTGCATTAAAGCAAAATTGCAGCTGTTCTGGGGTATTAAACGCATTAAAATCATTGTAATAATCATGCAAAATCTCTCAAATGTTCAATGCAACTAATGCATCGTATTATGATAACATTGCAGACTGCTGCAAAGTTAAATGCAGTGATGGCCTTGCATGAAAGAAATATTGCAGCCTCCTAGGATGTTTAATGCTATAAAATTAATTGCAATAATCATGCAAAACCACTCAAATGTTAAATGCAACTGATGCAACGCATTAAAATCTTTATTGGTGTACGGTTCCCTCCTGACATCCATCCACCCACCCACCGATCGATCAATCAATCAATCTTTGATTAATTCTTATTATTATTAATAATATTAATTATTATTACTATGGTATTATTATTGTATTTACTACCCCCGGCACGTAGCTGAACCTCCAGGGCAGGGAGGAGACTATCCGGCATTTGGAAGTGCTTCCGGGAAGTGTGTCTGATGTGTGTGGGTCTGTGTGTGTGTCTGTGTGTGTGTCTGTGTGTGGGTGTGTGTTTGGGTCTGTGTTTGAGTCTGTGTTTGGGTCTGTGTTTGGGTCTGTGTTTGGGTCTGTGTTTGGGTTTGTGTTTGGATTTATGTTTGGGTCTGTGTTTGGGTTTGTGTTTGGGTTTGTGTCTGGTGTCTTGTGTGGGCGTTATAAACAAGTGCCGCGTGCTGTCTGTGGAAAGATCTTTATTGGTGTACGGTTGCTGTAATGTTAAATGCAGTGATGGCCTTGCATTAATGCAATATTACACCACCTTGGGATGTGAAATGCATTAAAAAATCATTGCAATAATCATGCAAAACCTCTCAAATGTTAAATGCAATTGATGCATCGCATTAGGATAACTTTGCAGGCTGCTGCAATGTTAAATGCAGTGATGGCCTTGCATTAAAGTCACCTAGCTACCCCCAATGGATGTAATATGCATTAAATTAATTGCACTAATTTTGCAAAACCTCTCAAATGTTAAATGCAACAAATGCATCGCATTAGGATGACTTTTCAGGCTGCTGCAATGTTAAATGCAGTGATCGCCTTGCATTAAAGAAATATTGCAACACCCTGCGATGTGAAATGCAATAATAATCCTGCAAAACCTCTCAAATGTTAAATGCGACTAATGCATCGTATTAGGATAACTTTGCAGGCTGCTGCATTGTTAAATGCAGCGCTGGCGTTGCATTAAAGCAATATTGCAACCCCCTGGGATGTCAAATGCAATAAAATTAATTGCAATAATTTTGCAAAACCTCTCAAATGTTAAATGCAATTAATGCAACGCATTAGAACAACTCTGCAAGCTCCTGCAATGTTAAATACAGCGCAGGCCTTGCATTAAAGCAAAATTGCAGCTGTTCTGGGGTATTAAACGCATTAAAATCATTGTAATAATCATGCAAAATCTCTCAAATGTTCAATGCAACTAATGCATCGTATTATGATAACATTGCAGACTGCTGCAAAGTTAAATGCAGTGATGGCCTTGCATTAAAGAAATATTGCAGCCTCCTGGGATGTTTAATGCAATAAAATTAATTGCAATAATCATGCAAAACCACTCAAATGTTAAATGCAACTGATGCAACGCATTAAAATCTTTATTGGTGTACGGTTCCCTCCTGACATCCATCCACCCACCCACCGATCGATCAATCAATCAATCTTTGATTAATTCTTATTATTATTAATAATATTAATTATTATTACTATGGTATTATTATTGTATTTACTACCCCCGGCACGTAGCTGAACCTCCAGGGCAGGGAGGAGACTATCTGGCATTTGGAAGTGCTTCCGGGAAGTGTGTCTGATGTGTGTGGGTCTGTGTGTGTGTCTGTGTGTGTGTCTGTGTGTGGGTGTGTGTTTGGGTCTGTGTTTGAGTCTGTGTTTGGGTCTGTGTTTGGGTCTGTGTTTGGGTTTGTGTTTGGATTTATGTTTGGGTCTGTGTTTGGGTTTGTGTTTGGGTTTGTGTCTGGTGTCTGGTGTGGGCGTTATAAACAAATGCCGCGTGCTGTCTGTGGAAAGATCTTTATTGGTGTACGGTTGCTGTAATGTTAAATGCAGTGATGGCCTTGCATTAATGCAATATTACACCACCCTGGGATGTGAAATGCATTAAAAAATCATTGCAATAATCATGCAAAACCTCTCAAATGTTAAATGCAATTGATGCATCGCATTAGGATAACTTTGCAGGCTGCTGCAATGTTAAATGCAGTGATGGCCTTGCATTAAAGTCACCTAGCTACCCCCAATGGATGTAATATGCATTAAATTAATTGCAATAATTTTGCAAAACCTCTCAAATGTTAAATGCAACAAATGCATCGCATTAGGATGACTTTTCAGGCTGCTGCAATGTTAAATGCAGTGATCGCCTTGCATTAAAGAAATATCGCAACACCCTGCGATGTGAAATGCAATAATAATCCTGCAAAACCTCTCAAATGTTAAATGCGACTAATGCATCGTATTAGGATAACTTTGCAGGCTGCTGCATTGTTAAATGCAGCGCTGGCGTTGCATTAAAGCAATATTGCAACCCCCTTGGATGTTAAATGCAATAAAATTAATTGCAATAATTTTGCAAAACCTCTCAAATGTTAAATGCAATTAATGCAACGCATTAGAACAACTCTGCAGGCTCCTGCAATGTTAAATACAGCGCAGGCCTTGCATTAAAGCAAAATTGCAGCTGTTCTGGGGTATTAAACGCATTAAAATCATTGTAATAATCATGCAAAATCTCTCAAATGTTCAATGCAACTAATGCATCGTATTATGATAACATTGCAGACTGCTGCAAAGTTAAATGCAGTGATGGCCTTGCATTAAAGAAATATTGCAGCCTCCTGGGATGTTTAATGCAATAAAATTAATTGCAATAATCATGCAAAACCACTCAAATGTTAAATGCAACTGATGCAACGCATTAAAATCTTTATTGGTGTACGGTTCCCTCCTGACATCCATCCACCCACCCACCGATCGATCAATCAATCAATCTTTGATTAATTCTTATTATTATTAATAATATTAATTATTATTACTATGGTATTATTATTGTATTTACTACCCCCGGCACGTAGCTGAACCTCCAGGGCAGGGAGGAGACTATCCGCCATTTGGAAGTGCTTCCGGGAAGTGTGTCTGATGTGTGTGGGTCTGTGTGTAACAAGAGGAGTTGAGTATAGGAGCAAAGAGGTCCTTCTACAGTTGTACCGGGCCCTGGTGAGACCGCACCTGGAGTACTGTGTGCAGTTTTGGTCTCCAAATTTGAGGAAGGATATTCTTGCTATGGAGGGCGTGCAGCGTAGGTTCACTAGATTAATTCCCGGAATGGCGGGACTGTCGTATGTTGAAAGGCTGGAGCGATTGGGCTTGTATACACTGGAATTTAGAAGGATGAGGGGGGATCTTATTGAAACATATAAGATAATTAGGGGATTGGACACATTAGAGGCAGATAACATGTTCCCAATGTTGGGGGAGTCCAGAACAAGGGGCCACAGTTTGAGAATAAGGGGTAGGCCATTTAGAACGGAGATGAGGAAGAACTTTTTCAGTCAGAGGGTGGTGAAGGTGTGGAATTCTCTGCCTCAGAAGGCAGTGGAGGCCAGTTCGTTGGATGCTTTCAAGAGAGAGCTGGATAGAGCTCTTAAGGATAGCGGAGTGAGGGGGTATGGGGAGAAGGCAGGAACGGGGTACTGATTGATAGTGATCAGCCATGATCGCATTGAATGGCGGTGCTGGCTCGAAGGGCTGAATGGCCTACTCCTGCACCTATTGTCTATTGTCTATTGTCTATTGTGTGTCTGTGTGTGTGTCTGTGTGTGGGTGTGTGTTTGGGTCTGTGTTTGAGTCTGTGTTTGGGTCTGTGTTTGGGTCTGTGTTTGGGTTTGTGTTTGGATTTATGTTTGGGTCTGTGTTTGGGTTTGTGTTTGGGTTTGTGTCTGGTGTCTGGTGTGGGCGTTATAAACAAGTGCCGCGTGCTGTCTGTGGAAAGATCTTTATTGGTGTACGGTTGCTGTAATGTTAAATGCAGTGATGGCCTTGCATTAATGCAATATTACACCACCTTGGGATGTGAAATGCATTAAAAAATCATTGCAATAATCATGCAAAACCTCTCAAATGTTAAATGCAATTGATGCATCGCATTAGGATAACTTTGCAGGCTGCTGCAATGTTAAATGCAGTGATGGCCTTGCATTAAAGTCACCTAGCTACCCCCAATGGATGTAATATGCATTAAATTAATTGCAATAATTTTGCAAAACCTCTCAAATGTTAAATGCAACAAATGCATCGCATTAGGATGACTTTTCAGGCTGCTGCAATGTTAAATGCAGTGATCGCCTTGCATTAAAGAAATATTGCAACACCCTGCGATGTGAAATGCAATAATAATCCTGCAAAACCTCTCAAATGTTAAATGCGACTAATGCATCGTATTAGGATAACTTTGCAGGCTGCTGCATTGTTAAATGCAGCGCTGGCGTTGCATTAAAGCAATATTGCAACCCCCTGGGATGTTAAATGCAATAAAATTAATTGCAATAATTTTGCAAAACCTCTCAAATGTTAAATGCAATTAATGCAACGCATTAGAACAACTCTGCAGGCTCCTGCAATGTTAAATACAGCGCAGGCCTTGCATTAAAGCAAAATTGCAGCTGTTCTGGGGTATTAAACGCATTAAAATCATTGTAATAATCATGCAAAATCTCTCAAATGTTCAATGCAACTAATGCATCGTATTATGATAACATTGCAGACTGCTGCAAAGTTAAATGCAGTGATGGCCTTGCATTAAAGAAATATTGCAGCCTCCTGGGATGTTTAATGCAATAAAATTAATTGCAATAATCATGCAAAACCACTCAAATGTTAAATGCAACTGATGCAACGCATTAAAATCTTTATTGGTGTACGGTTCCCTCCTGACATCCATCCACCCACCCACCGATCGATCAATCAATCAATCTTTGATTAATTCTTATTATTATTAATAATATTAATTATTATTACTATGGTATTATTATTGTATTTACTACCCCCGGCACGTAGCTGAACCTCCAGGGCAGGGAGGAGACTATCCGGCATTTGGAAGTGCTTCCGGGAAGTGTGTCTGATGTGTGTGGGTCTGTGTGTGTGTGTCTGTGTGTGTGTCTGTGTGTGGGTGTGTGTTTGGGTCTGTGTTTGAGTCTGTGTTTGGGTCTGTGTTTGGGTCTGTGTTTGGGTTTGTGTTTGGGTCTGTGTTTGGGTTTGTGTTTGGGTTTGTGTCTGGTGTCTGGTGTGGGCGTTATAAACAAGTGCCGCGTGCTGTCTGTGGAAAGATCTTTATTGGTGTACGGTTGCTGTAATGTTAAATGCAGTGATGGCCTTGCATTAATGCAATATTACACCACCCTGGGATGTGAAATGCATTAAAAAATCATTGCAATAATCATGCAAAACCTCTCAAATGTTAAATGCAATTGATACACCGCATTAGGATAACTTTGCAGGCTGCTGCAATGTTAAATGCAGTGATGGCCTTGCATTAAAGTCACCTAGCTACCCCCAATGGAAGTAATATGCATTAAATTAATTGCAATAATTTTGCAAAACCTCTCAAATGTAAAATGCAACAAATGCATCGCATTAGGATGACTTTTCAGACTACTGCAATGTTAAATGCAGTGATCGCCTTGCATTAAAGAAATATTGCAACACCCTGCGATGTGAAATGCAATAATAATCCTGCAAAATCTCTCAAATGTTAAATGCGACTAATGCATCGTATTAGGATAACGTTGCAGGCTGCTGCATTGTTAAATGCAGCGCTGGCGTTGCATTAAAGCAATATTGCAACCCCTGGGATGTTAAATGCAATAGAATTAATTGCAATAATTTTGGAAAACCTCTCAAATGTTAAATGCAATTAATGCAACGCATTAGAACAACTCTGCAGGCTCCTGCAATGTTAAATACAGCGCAGGCCTTGCATTAAAGCAAAATTGCAGCTGTTCTGGGGTATTAAACGCATTAAAATCATTGTAATAATCATGCAAAATCTCTCAAATGTTCAATGCAACTAATGCATCGTATTATGATAACATTTCAGACTGCTGCAAAGTTAAATGCAGTGATGGCCTTGCATTAAAGAAATATTGCAGCCTCCTGGGATGTTTAATGCAATAAAATTAATTGCAATAATCATGCAAAACCACTCAAATGTTAAATGCAACTGATGCAACGCATTAAAATCTTTATTGGTGTACGGTTCCCTCCTGACATCCATCCACACACCCACCGATCGATCAATCAATCAATCTTTGATTAATTCTTATTATTATTAATAATATTAATTATTATTACTATAGTATTATTATTGTATTTACTACCCCCGGCACGTAGCTGAACCTCCAGGGCAGGGAGGAGACTATCCGGCATTTGGAAGTGCTTCCGGGAAGTGTGTCTGATGTGCGTGGGTCTGTGTGTGTGTCTGTGTGTGTGTCTGTGTGTGGGTGTGTGTTTGGGTCTGTGTTTGAGTCTGTGTTTGGGTCTGTGTTTGGGTCTGTGTTTGGGTCTGTGTTTGGGTTTGTGTTTGGATTTATGTTTGGGTCTGTGTTTGGGTTTGTGTTTGGGTTTGTGTTTGGGTTTGTGTCTGGTGTCTGGTGTGGGCGTTATAAACAAGTGCCGCGTGCTGTCTGTGGAAAGATCTTTATTGGTGTACGGTTGCTGTAATGTTAAATGCAGTGATGGCCTTGCATTAATGCAATATTACACCACCCTGGGATGTGAAATGCATTAAAAAATCATTGCAATAATCATGCAAAACCTCTCAAATGTTAAATGCAATTGATGCATCGCATTAGGATAACTTTGCAGGCTGCTGCAATGTTAAATGCAGTGATGGCCTTGCATTAAAGTCACCTAGCTACCCCCAATGGATGTAATATGCATTAAATTAATTGCAATAATTTTGCAAAACCTCTCAAATGTTAAATGCAACAAATGCATCGCATTAGGATGACTTTTCAGGCTGCTGCAATGTTAAATGCAGTGATCGCCTTGCATTAAAGAAATATTGCAACACCCTGCGATGTGAAATGCAATAATAATCCTGCAAAACCTCTCAAATGTTAAATGCGACTAATACATCGTATTAGGATAACTTTGCAGGCTGCTGCATTGTTAAATGCAGCGCTGGCGTTGCATTAAAGCAATATTGCAACACCCTGGGATGTTAAATGCAATAAAATTAATTGCAATAATTTTGCAAAACCTCTCAAATGTTAAATGCAATTAATGCAACGCATTAGAACAACTCTGCAGGCTCCTGCAATGTTAAATACAGCGCAGGCCTTGCATTAAAGCAAAATTGCAGCTGTTCTGGGGGTATTAAACGCATTAAAATCATTGTTATAATCATGCAAAATCTCTCAAATGTTCAATGCAACTAATGCATCGTATTATGATAACATTTCAGACTGCTGCAAAGTTAAATGCAGTGATGGCCTTGCATTAAAGAAATATTGCAGCCTCCTGGGATGTTTAATGCAATAAAATTAATTGCAATAATCATGCAAAACCACTCAAATGTTAAATGCAACTGATGCAACGCATTAAAATCTTTATTGGTGTACGGTTCCCTCCTGACATCCATCCACCCACCCACCGATCGATCAATCAATCAATCTTTGATTAATTCTTATTATTATTAATAATATTAATTATTATTACTATGGTATTATTATTGTATTTACTACCCCCGGCACGTAGCTGAACCTCCAGGGCAAAGAGGAGACTATCCGGCATTTGGAAGTGCTTCCGGGAAGTGTGTCTGATGTGTGTGGGTCTGTGTGTGTGTCTGTGTGTGTGTCTGTGTGTGGGTGTGTGTTTGGGTCTGTGTTTGAGTCTGTGTTTGGGTCTGTGTTTGGGTCTGTGTTTGGGTTTGTGTTTGGGTCTGTGTTTGGGTTTGTGTTTGGGTTTGTGTCTGGTGTCTGGTGTGGGCGTTATAAACAAGTGCCGCGTGCTGTCTGTGGAAAGA
This sequence comes from Rhinoraja longicauda, assembly GCF_053455715.1. Classification (NCBI taxonomy): domain Eukaryota; kingdom Metazoa; phylum Chordata; class Chondrichthyes; order Rajiformes; family Arhynchobatidae; genus Rhinoraja; species Rhinoraja longicauda. The sequence continues at coordinate 37,651 of NW_027601832.1, forward strand.
TCTTTATTGGTGTACGGTTGCTGTAATGTTAAATGCAGTGATGGCCTTGCATTAATGCAATATTACACCACCCTGGGATGTGAAATGCATAAAAAAATCATTGCAATAATCATGCAAAACCTCTCAAATGTTAAATGCAATTGATGCATCGCATTAGGATAACTTTGCAGGCTGCTGCAATGTTAAATGCAGTGATGGCCTTGCATTAAAGTCACCTAGCTACCCCCAATGGATGTAATATGCATTAAATTAATTGCAATAATTTTGCAAAACCTCTCAAATGTTAAATGCAACAAATGCATCGCATTAGGATGACTTTTCAGACTACTGCAGTGTTAAATGCAGTGATCGCCTTGCATTAAAGAAATATTGCAACAACCTGCGATGTGAAATGCAATAATAATCCTGCAAAATCTCTCAAATGTTAAATGCGACTAATGCATCGTATTAGGATAACGTTGCAGGCTGCTGCATTGTTAAATGCAGCGCTGGCGTTGCATTAAAGCAATATTGCAACCCCCTGGGATGTTAAATGCAATAGAATTAATTGCAATAATTTTGGAAAACCTCTCAAATGTTAAATGCAATTAATGCAACGCATTAGAACAACTCTGCAGGCTCCTGCAATGTTAAATACAGCGCAGGCCTTGCATTAAAGCAAAATTGCAGCTGTTCTGGGGTATTAAACGCATTAAAATCATTGTAATAATCATGCAAAATCTCTCAAATGTTCAATGCAACTAATGCATCGTATTATGATAACATTTCAGACTGCTGCAAAGTTAAATGCAGTGATAGCCTTGCATTAAAGAAATATTGCAGCCTCCTGGGATGTTTAATGCAATAAAATTAATTGCAATAATCATGCAAAACCACTCAAATGTTAAATGCAACTGATGCAACGCATTAAAATCTTTATTGGTGTACGGTTCCCTCCTGACATCCATCCACACACCCACCGATCGATCAATCAATCAATCTTTGATTAATTCTTATTATTATTAATAATATTAATTATTATTACTATAGTATTATTATTGTATTTACTACCCCCGGCACGTAGCTGAACCTCCAGGGCAGGGAGGAGACTATCCGGCATTTGGAAGTGCTTCCGGGAAGTGTGTCTGATGTGTGTGGGTCTGTGTGTGTGTCTGTGTGTGTGTCTGTGTGTGGGTGTGTGTTTGGGTCTGTGTTTGAGTCTGTGTTTGGGTCTGTGTTTGGGTCTGTGTTTGGGTCTGTGTTTGGGTTTGTGTTTGGATTTATGTTTGGGTCTGTGTTTGGGTTTGTGTTTGGGTTTGTGTTTGGGTTTGTGTCTGGTGTCTGGTGTGGGCGTTATAAACAAGTGCCGCGTGCTGTCTGTGGAAAGATCTTTATTGGTGTACGGTTGCTGTAATGTTAAATGCAGTGATGGCCTTGCATTAATGCAATATTACACCACCCTGGGATGTGAAATGCATTAAAAAATCATTGCAATAATCATGCAAAACCTCTCAAATGTTAAATGCAATTGATGCATCGCATTAGGATAACTTTGCAGGCTGCTGCAATGTTAAATGCAGTGATGGCCTTGCATTAAAGTCACCTAGCTACCCCCAATGGATGTAATATGCATTAAATTAATTGCAATAATTTTGCAAAACCTCTCAAATGTTAAATGCAACAAATGCATCGCATTAGGATGACTTTTCAGGCTGCTGCAATGTTAAATGCAGTGATCGCCTTGCATTAAAGAAATATTGCAACACCCTGCGATGTGAAATGCAATAATAATCCTGCAAAACCTCTCAAATGTTAAATGCGACTAATACATGGTATTAGAATAACTTTGCAGGCTGCTGCATTGTTAAATGCAGCGCTGGCGTTGCATTAAAGCAATATTGCAACACCCTGGGATGTTAAATGCAATAAAATTAATTGCAATAATTTTGCAAAACCTCTCAAATGTTAAATGCAATTAATGCAACGCATTAGAACAACTCTGCAGGCTCCTGCAATGTTAAATACAGCGCAGGCCTTGCATTAAAGCAAAATTGCAGCTGTTCTGGGGGTATTAAACGCATTAAAATCATTGTTATAATCATGCAAAATCTCTCAAATGTTCAATGCAACTAATGCATCGTATTATGATAACATTTCAGACTGCTGCAAAGTTAAATGCAGTGATGGCCTTGCATTAAAGAAATATTGCAGCCTCCTGGGATGTTTAATGCAATAAAATTAATTGCAATAATCATGCAAAACCACTCAAATGTTAAATGCAACTGATGCAACGCATTAAAATCTTTATTGGTGTACGGTTCCCTCCTGACATCCATCCACCCACCCACCGATCGATCAATCAATCAATCTTTGATTAATTCTTATTATTATTAATAATATTAATTATTATTACTATGGTATTATTATTGTATTTACTACCCCCGGCACGTAGCTGAACCTCCAGGGCAGGGAGGAGACTATCCGGCATTTGGAAGTGCTTCCGGGAAGTGTGTCTGATGTGTGTGGGTCTGTGTGTGTGTCTGTGTGTGTGTCTGTGTGTGGGTGTGTGTTTGGGTCTGTGTTTGAGTCTGTGTTTGGGTCTGTGTTTGGGTCTGTGTTTGGGTCTGTGTTTGGGTTTGTGTTTGGGTCTGTGTTTGGGTTTGTGTTTGGGTTTGTGTCTGGTGTCTGGTGTGGGCGTTATAAACAAGTGCCGCGTGCTGTCTGTGGAAAGATCTTTATTGGTGTACGGTTGCTGTAATGTTAAATGCAGTGATGGCCTTGCATTAATGCAATATTACACCACCCTGGGATGTGAAATGCATAAAAAAATCATTGCAATAATCATGCAAAACCTCTCAAATGTTAAATGCAATTGATGCATCGCATTAGGATAACTTTGCAGGCTGCTGCAATGTTAAATGCAGTGATGGCCTTGCATTAAAGTCACCTAGCTACCCCCAATGGATGTAATATGCATTAAATTAATTGCAATAATTTTGCAAAACCTCTCAAATGTTAAATGCAACAAATGCATCGCATTAGGATGACTTTTCAGGCTGCTGCAATGTTAAATGCAGTGATCGCCTTGCATTAAAGAAATATTGCAACACCCTGCGATGTGAAATGCAATAATAATCCTGCAAAACCTCTCAAATGTTAAATGCGACTAATGCATCGTATTAGGATAACTTTGCAGGCTGCTGCATTGTTAAATGCAGCGCTGGCGTTGCATTAAAGCAATATTGCAACCCCCTGGATGTTAAATGCAATAAAATTAATTGCAATAATTTTGCAAAACCTCTCAAATGTTAAATGCAATTAATGCAACGCATTAGAACAACTCTGCAGGCTCCTGCAATGTTAAATACAGCGCAGGCCTTGCATTAAAGCAAAATTGCAGCTGTTCTGGGGTATTAAACGCATTAAAATCATTGTAATAATCATGCAAAATCTCTCAAATGTTCAATGCAACTAATGCATCGTATTATGATAACATTGCAGACTGCTGCAAAGTTAAATGCAGTGATGGCCTTGCATTAAAGAAATATTGCAGCCTCCTGGGATGTTTAATGCAATAAAATTAATTGCAATAATCATGCAAAACCACTCAAATGTTAAATGCAACTGATGCAACGCATTAAAATCTTTATTGGTGTACGGTTCCCTCCTGACATCCATCCACCCACCCACCGATCGATCAATCAATCAATCTTTGATTAATTCTTATTATTATTAATAATATTAATTATTATTACTATGGTATTATTATTGTATTTACTACCCCCGGCACGTAGCTGCACCTCCAGGGCAGGGAGGAGACTATCCGGCATTTGGAAGTGCTTCCGGGAAGTGTGTCTGATGTGTGTGGGTCTGTGTGTGTGTCTGTGTGTGTGTCTGTGTGTGAGTGTGTGTTTGGGTCAGTGTTTGAGTCTGTGTTTGGGTCTGTGTTTGGGTCTGTGTTTGGGTTTGTGTTTGGGTTTGTGTTTGGGTCTGTGTTTGGGTTTGTGTTTGGGCTTGTGTTTAGATTTATGTTTGGGTCTGTGTTTGGGTTTGTGTTTGGGTTTGTGTCTGGTGTCTGGTGTGGGCGTTATAAACAAGTGCCGCGTGCTGTCTGTGGAAAGATCTTTATTGGTGTACGGTTGCTGTAATGTTAAATGCAGTGATGGCCTTGCATTAATGCAATATTACACCACCCTGGGATGTGAAATGCATTAAAAAATCATTGCAATAATCATGCAAAACCTCTCAAATGTTAAATGCAATTGATGCACCGCATTAGGACAACTTTGCAGGCTGCTGCAATGTTAAATGCAGTGATGGCCTTGCATTAAAGTCACCTAGCTACCCCCAATGGATGTAATATGCATTAAATTAATTGCAATAATTTTGCAAAACCTCTCAAATGTTAAATGCAACAAATGCATCGCATTAGGGTGACTTTTCAGGCTGCTGCAATGTTAAATGCAGTGATCGCCTTGCATTAAAGAAATATTGCAACACCCTGCGATGTGAAATGCAATAATAATCCTGCAAAACCTCTCAAATGTTAAATGCGAGTAATGCATCGTATTAGGATAACTTTGCAGGCTGCTGCATTGTTAAATGCAGCGCTGGCGTTGCATTAAAGCAATATTGCAACCCCCTGGGATGTTAAATGCAATAAAATCATTGCAATAATCATGCAAAACCTCTCAAATGTTAAATGCAATTGATGCATCGCATTAGGATAACTTTGCAGGCTGCTGCAATGTTAAATGCAGTGATGGCCTTGCATTAAAGTCACCTAGCTACCCCCAATGGATGTAATATGCATTAAATTAATTGCAATAATTTTGCAAAACCTCTCAAATGTTAAATGCAACAAATGCATCGCATTAGGATGACTTTTCAGGCTGCTGCAATGTTAAATGCAGTGATCGCCTTGCATTAAAGAAATATTGCAACACCCTGCGATGTGAAATGCAATAATAATCCTGCAAAACCTCTCAAATGTTAAATGCGACTAATGCATCGTATTAGGATAACTTTGCAGGCTGCTGCATTGTTAAATGCAGCGCTGGCGTTGCATTAAAGCAATATTGCATCCCCCTGGGATGTTAAATGCAATAAAATCATTGCAATAATCATGCAAAACCTCTCAAATGTTAAATGCAATTGATGCATCGCATTAGGATAACTTTGCAGGCTGCTGCAATGTTAAATGCAGTGATGGCCTTGCATTAAAGTCACCTAGCTACCCCCAATGGATGTAATATGCATTAAATTAATTGCAATAATTTTGCAAAACCTCTCAAATGTTAAATGCAACAAATGCATAGCATTAGGATGACTTTTCAGGCTGCTGCAATGTTAAATGCAGTGATCGCCTTGCATTAAAGAAATATTGCAACACCCTGCGATGTGAAATGCAATAATAATCCTGCAAAACCTCTCAAATGTTAAATGCGACTAATGCATCGTATTAGGATAACTTTGCAGGCTGCTGCATTGTTAAATGCAGCGCTGGCGTTGCATTAAAGCAATATTGCAACCCCCTGGGATGTTAAATGCAATAAAATCATTGCAATAATCATGCAAAACCTCTCAAATGTTAAATGCAATTGATGCATCGCATTAGGATAACTTTGCAGGCTGCTGCAATGTTAAATGCAGTGATGGCCTTGCATTAAAGTCACCTAGCTACCCCCAATGGATGTAATATGCATTAAATTAAATGCAATAATTTTGCAAAACCTCTCAAATGTTAAATGCAACAAATGCATAGCATTAGGATGACTTTTCAGGCTGCTGCAATGTTAAATGCAGTGATCGCCTTGCATTAAAGAAATATTGCAACACCCTGCGATGTGAAATGCAATAATAATCCTGCAAAACCTCTCAAATGTTAAATGTGACGAATGCATCGTATTAGGATAACTTTGCAGGCTGCTGCATTGTTAAATGCAGCGCTGGTGTTGCATTAAAGCAATATTGCAACCCCCTGCGATGTTAAATGCAATAAAATTAAATGCAATAATTTTGCAAAACCTCTCAAATGTTAAATGCAATTAATGCAACGCATTAGAACAACTCTGCAGGCTCCTGCAATGTTAAATGCAGCGCAGGCCTTGCATTAAAGCAAAATTGCAGCTGTTCTGGGGTATTAAACGCATTAAAATCATTGTAATAATCATGCAAAATCTCTCAAATGTTCAATGCAACTAATGCATCGTATTATGATAACATTTCAGACTGCTGCAAAGTTAAATGCAGTGATGGCCTTGCATTAAAGAAATATTGCAGCCTCCTGGGATGTTTAATGCAATAAAATTAATTGCAATAATCATGCAAAACCACTCAAATGTTAAATGCAACTGATGCAACGCAATAAAATCTTTATTGGTGTACGGTTCCCTCCTGACATCCATCCACACACCCACCGATCGATCAATCAATCAATCTTTGATTAATTCTTATTATTATTATTAATAATATTAATTATTTTTACTATAGTATTATTATTGTATTTACTACCCCCGGCACGTAGCTGAACCTCCAGGGCAGGGAGGAGACTATCCGGCATTTGGAAGTGCTTCCGGGAAGTGTGTCTGATGTGTGTGGGTCTGTGTGTGTGTCTGTGTGTGGGTGTGTGTTTGGGTCTGTGTTTGAGTCTGTGTTTGGGTCTGTGTTTGGGTCTGTGTTTGGGTCTGTGTTTGGGTTTGTGTTTGGATTTATGTTTGGGTCTGTGTTTGGGTTTGTGTTTGGGATTGTGTTTGGGTTTGTGTCTGGTGTCTGGTGTGGGCGTTATAAACAAGTGCCGCGTGCTGTCTGTGGAAAGATCTTTATTGGTGTACGGTTGCTGTAATGTTAAATGCAGTGATGGCCTTGCATTAATGCAATATTACACCACCCTGGGATGTGAAATGCATTAAAAAATCATTGCAATAATCATGCAAAACCTCTCAAATGTTAAATGCAATTGATGCACCGCATTAGGATAACTTTGCAGGCTGCTGCAATGTTAAATGCAGTGATGGCCTTGCATTAAAGTCACCTAGCTACCCCCAATGGATGTAATATGCATTAAATTAATTGCAATAATTTTGCAAAACCTCTCAAATGTTAAATGCAACAAATGCATCGCATTAGGATGACTTTTCAGACTGCTGCAATGTTAAATGCAGTGATCGCCTTGCATTAAAGAAATATTGCAACACCCTGCGATGTGAAATGCAATAATAATCCTGCAAAACCTCTCAAATGTTAAATGCGACTAATGCATCATATTAGGATAACGTTGCAGGCTGCTGCATTGTTAAATGCAGCGCTGGTGTTGCATTAAAGCAATATTGCAACCCCCTGCGATGTTAAATGCAATAAAATTAATTGCAATAATTTTGCAAAACCTCTCAAATGTTAAATGCGATTAATGCAACGCATTAGAACAACTCTGCAGGCTCCTGCAATGTTAAATGCAGCGCAGGCCTTGCATTAAAGCAAAATTGCAGCTGTTCTGGGGTATTAAACGCATTAAAATCATTGTAATAATCATGCAAAATCTCTCAAATGTTCAATGCAACTAATGCATCGTATTATGATAACATTTCAGACTGCTGCAAAGTTAAATGCAGTGATGGCCTTGCATTAAAGAAATATTGCAGCCTCCTGGGATGTTTAATGCAATAAAATTAATTGCAATAATCATGCAAAACCACTCAAATGTTAAATGCAACTGATGCAACGCATTAAAATCTTTATTGGTGTACGGTTCCCTCCTGACATCCATCCACACACCCACCGATCAATCAATCAATCAATCTTTGATTAATTCTTATTATTATTAATAATATTAATTATTATTACTATAGTATTATTATTGTATTTACTACCCCCGGCACGTAGCTGAACCTCCAGGGCAGGGAGGAGACTATCCGGCATTTGGAAGTGCTTCCGGGAAGTGTGTCTGATGTGTGTGGGTCTGTGTGTGTGTCTGTGTGTGTGTCTGTGTGTGGGTGTGTGTTTGGGTCTGTGTTTGAGTCTGTGTTTGGGTCTGTGTTTGGGTCTGTGTTTGGGTCTGTGTTTGGGTTTGTGTTTGGATTTATGTTTGGGTCTGTGTTTGGGTTTGTGTTTGGGTTTGTGTTTGGGTTTGTGTCTGGTGTCTGGTGTGGGCGTTATAAACAAGTGCCGCGTGCTGTCTGTGGAAAGATCTTTATTGGTGTACGGTTGCTGTAATGTTAAATGCAGTGATGGCCTTGCATTAATGCAATATTACACCACCCTGGGATGTGAAATGCATTAAAAAATCATTGCAATAATCATGCAAAACCTCTCAAATGTTAAATGCAATTGATGCATCGCATTAGGATAACTTTGCAGGCTGCTGCAATGTTAAATGCAGTGATGGCCTTGCATTAAAGTCACCTAGCTACCCCCAATGGATGTAATATGCATTAAATTAATTGCAATAATTTTGCAAAACCTCTCAAATGTTAAATGCAACAAATGCATCGCATTAGGATGACTTTTCAGGCTGCTGCAATGTTAAATGCAGTGATCGCCTTGCATTAAAGAAATATTGCAACACCCTGCGATGTGAAATGCAATAATAATCCTGCAAAATCTCTCAAATGTTAAATGCGACTAATACATCGTATTAGGATAACTTTGCAGGCTGCTGCATTGTTAAATGCAGCGCTGGCGTTGCATTAAAGCAATATTGCAACCCCCTGGGATGTTAAATGCAATAAAATTAATTGCAATAATTTTGCAAAACCTCTCAAATGTTAAATGCAATTAATGCAACGCATTAGAACAACTCTGCAGGCTCCTGCAATGTTAAATACAGCGCAGGCCTTGCATTAAAGCAAAATTGCAGCTGTTCTGGGGGTATTAAACGCATTAAAATCATTGTTATAATCATGCAAAATCTCTCAAATGTTCAATGCAACTAATGCATCGTATTATGATAACATTTCAGACTGCTGCAAAGTTAAATGCAGTGATGGCCTTGCATTAAAGAAATATTGCAGCCTTCTGGGATGTTTAATGCAATAAAATTAATTGCAATAATCATGCAAAACCACTCAAATGTTAAATGCAACTGATGCAACGCATTAAAATCTTTATTGGTGTACGGTTCCCTCCTGACATCCATCCACCCACCCACCGATCGATCAATCAATCAATCTTTGATTAATTCTTATTATTATTAATAATATTAATTATTATTACTATGGTATTATTATTGTATTTACTACCCCCGGCACGTAGCTGAACCTCCAGGGCAGGGAGGAGACTATCCGGCATTTGGAAGTGCTTCCGGGAAGTGTGTCTGATGTGTGTGGGTCTGTGTGTGTGTCTGTGTGTGTGTCTGTGTGTGAGTGTGTGTTTGGGTCAGTGTTTGAGTCTGTGTTTGGGTCTGTGTTTGGGTCTGTGTTTGGGTTTGTGTTTGGATTTGTGTTTGGGTCTGTGTTTGGGTTTGTGTTTGGGTTTGTGTTTAGATTTATGTTTGGGTCTGTGTTTGGGTTTGTGTTTGGGTTTGTGTCTGGTGTCTGGTGTGGGCGTTATAAACAAGTGCCGCGTGCTGTCTGTGGAAAGATCTTTATTGGTGTACGGTTGCTGTAATGTTAAATGCAGTGATGGCCTTGCATTAATGCAATATTACACCACCCTGGGATGTGAAATGCATTAAAAAATCATTGCAATAATCATGCAAAACCTCTCAAATGTTAAATGCAATTGATGCACCGCATTAGGACAACTTTGCAGGCTGCTGCAATGTTAAATGCAGTGATGGCCTTGCATTAAAGTCACCCAGCTACCCCCAATGGATGTAATATGCATTAAATTAATTGCAATAATTTTGCAAAACCTCTCAAATGTTAAATGCAACAAATGCATAGCATTAGGATGACTTTTCAGGCTGCTGCAATGTTAAATGCAGTGATCGCCTTGCATTAAAGAAATATTGCAACACCCTGCGATGTGAAATGCAATAATAATCCTGCAAAACCTCTCAAATGTTAAATGCGACTAATGCATCGTATTAGGATAACTTTGCAGGCTGCTGCATTGTTAAATGCAGCGCTGGTGTTGCATTAAAGCAATATTGCAACCCCCTGCGATGTTAAATGCAATAAAATTAATTGCAATAATTTTGCAAAACCTCTCAAATGTTAAATGCAATTAATGCAACGCATTAGAACGACTCTGCAGGCTCCTGCAATGTTAAATGCAGCACAGGCCTTGCATTAAAGCAAAATTGCAGCTGTTCTGGGGTATTAAACGCATTAAAATCATTGTAATAATCAGGCAAAATCTCTCAAATGTTCAATGCAACTAATGCATCGTATTATGATAACATTTCAGACTGCTGCAAAGTTAAATGCAGTGATGGCCTTGCATTAAAGAAATATTGCAGCCTCCTGGGATGTTTAATGCAATAAAATTAATTGCAATAATCATGCAAAACCACTCAAATGTTAAATGGAACTGATGCAACGCATTAAAATCTTTATTGGTGTACGGTTCCCTCCTGACATCCATCCACACACCCACCGATCGATCAATCAATCAATCTTTGATTAATTCTTATTATTATTAATAATATTAATTATTATTACTATAGTATTATTATTGTATTTACTACCCCCGGCACGTAGCTGAACCTCCAGGGCAGGGAGGAGACTATCAGGCATTTGGAAGTGCTTCCGGGAAGTGTGTCTGATGTGTGTGGGTCTGTGTGTGTGTCTGTGTGTGTGTCTGTGTGTGGGTGTGTGTTTGGGTCAGTGTTTGAGTCTGTGTTTGGGTCTGTGTTTGGGTCTGTGTTTGGGTTTGTGTTTGGGTTTGTGTTTGGGTCTGTGTTTGGGTTTGTGTTTGGGTTTGTGTTTAGATTTATGTTTGGGTCTGTGTTTGGGTTTGTGTTTGGGTTTGTGTCTGGTGTCTGGTGTGGGCGTTATAAACAAGTGCCGCGTGCTGTCTGTGGAAAGATCTTTATTGGTGTACGGTTGCTGTAATGTTAAATGCAGTGATGGCCTTGCATTAATGCAATATTACACCACCCTGGGATGTGAAATGCATTAAAAAATCATTGCAATAATCATGCAAAACCTTTCAAATGTTAAATGCAATTGATGCACCGCATTAGGACAACTTTGCAGGCTGCTGCAATGTTAAATGCAGTGATGGCCTTGCATTAAAGTCACCTAGCTACCCCCAATGGATGTAATATGCATTAAATTAATTGCAATAATTTTGCAAAACCTCTCAAATGTTAAATGCAACAAATGCATAGCATTAGGATGACTTTTCAGGCTGCTGCAATGTTAAATGCAGTGATCGCCTTGCATTAAAGAAATATTGCAACACCCTGCGATGTGAAATGCAATAATAATCCTGCAAAACTTCTCAAATGTTAAATGCGACTAATGCATCGTATTAGGATAACTTTGCAGGCTGCTGCATTGTTAAATGCAGCGCTGGTGTTGCATTAAAGCAATATTGCAACCCCCTGCGATGTTAAATGCAATAAAATTAATTGCAATAATTTTGCAAAACCTCTCAAATGTTAAATGCAATTAATGCAACGCATTAGAACAACTCTGCAGGCTCCTGCAATGTTAAATGCAGCACAGGCCTTGCATTAAAGCAAAATTGCAGCTGTTCTGGGGTATTAAACGCATTAAAATCATTGTAATAATCATGCAAAATCTCTCAAATGTTCAATGCAACTAATGCATCGTATTATGATAACATTTCAGACTGCTGCAAAGTTAAATGCAGTGATGGCCTTGCATTAAAGAAATATTGCAGCCTCCTGGGATGTTTAATGCAATAAAATTAATTGCAATAATCATGCAAAACCACTCAAATGTTAAATGCAACTGATGCAACGCATTAAAATCTTTATTGGTGTACGGTTCCCTCCTGACATCCATCCACACACCCACCGATCGATCAATCAATCAATCTTTGATTAATTCTTATTATTATTAATAATATTAATTATTATTACTATAGTATTATTATTGTATTTACTACCCCCGGCACGTAGCTGAACCTCCAGGGCAGGGAGGAGACTATCCGGCATTTGGAAGTGCTTCCGGGAAGTGTGTCTGATGTGTGTGGGTCTGTGTGTGTGTCTGTGTGTGTGTCTGTGTGTGGGTGTGTGTTTGGGTCTGTGTTTGAGTCTGTGTTTGGGTCTGTGTTTGGGTCTGTGTTTGGGTTTGTGTTTGGATTTATGTTTGGGTCTATGTTTGGGTTTGTGTTTGGGTTTGTGTCTGGTGTCTGGTGTGGGCGTTATAAACAAATGCCGCGTGCTGTCTGTGGAAAGATCTTTATTGGTGTACGGTTGCTGTAATGTTAAATGCAGTGATGGCCTTGCATTAATGCAATATTACACCACCCTGGGATGTGAAATGCATTAAAAAATCATTGCAATAATCATGCAAAACCTCTCAAATGTTAAATGCAATTGATGCATCGCATTAGGATAACTTTGCAGGCTGCTGCAATGTTAAATGCAGTGATGGCCTTGCATTAAAGTCACCTAGCTACCCCCAATGGATGTAATATGCATTAAATTAATTGCAATAATTTTGCAAAACCTCTCAAATGTTAAATGCAACAAATGCATCGCATTAGGATGACTTTTCAGGCTGCTGCAATGTTAAATGCAGTGATCGCCTTGCATTAAAGAAATATTGCAACACCCTGCGATGTGAAATGCAATAATAATCCTGCAAAACCTCTCAAATGTTAAATGCAATTGATGCATCGTATTAGGATAACTTTGCAGGCTGCTGCAATGTTAAATGCAGTGATGGCCTTGCATTAAAGTCACCTAGCTACCCCCAATGGATGTAATATGCATTAAATTAATTGCAATAATTTTGCAAAACCTCTCAAATGTTAAATGCGACTAATGCATCGTATTAGGATAACTTTGCAGGCTGCTGCATTGTTAAATGCAGCGATGGCGTTGCATTAAAGCAATATTGCAACCCCCTGGGATGTTAAATGCAATAAAATCATTGCAATAATCATGCAAAACCTCTCAAATGTTAAATGCAATTGATGCATCGCATTAGGATAACTTTGCAGGCTGCTGCAATGTTAAATGCAGTGATGGCCTTGCATTAAAGTCACCTAGCTACCCCCAATGGATGTAATATGCATTAAATTAAATGCAATAATTTTGCAAAACCTCTCAAATGTTAAATGCAACAAATGCATAGCATTAGGATGACTTTTCAGGCTGCTGCAATGTTAAATGCAGTGATCGCCTTGCATTAAAGAAATATTGCAACACCCTGCGATGTGAAATGCAATAATAATCCTGCAAAACCTCTCAAATGTTAAATGTGACTAATGCATTGTATTAGGATAACTTTGCAGGCTGCTGCATTGTTAAATGCAGCGCTGGTGTTGCATTAAAGCAATATTGCAACCCCCTGCGATGTTAAATGCAATAAAATTAATTGCAATAATTTTGCAAAACCTCTCAAATGTTAAATGCAATTAATGCAACGCATTAGAACAACTCTGCAGGCTCCTGCAATGTTAAATGCAGCGCAGGCCTTGCATTAATGCAAAATTGCAGCTGTTCTGGGGTATTAAACGCATTAAAATCATTGTAATAATCATGCAAAATCTCTCAAATGTTCAATGCAACTAATGCATCGTATTATGATAACATTTCAGACTGCTGCAAAGTTAAATGCAGTGATGGCCTTGCATTAAAGAAATATTGCAGCCTCCTGGGATGTTTAATGCAATAAAATTAATTGCAATAATCATGCAAAACCACTCAAATGTTAAATGCAACTGATGCAACGCATTAAAATCTTTATTGGTGTACGGTTCCCTCCTGACATCCATCCACACACCCACCGATCGATCAATCAATCAATCTTTGATTAATTCTTATTATTATTAATAATATTAATTATTATTACTATAGTATTATTATTGTATTTACTACCCCCGGCACGTAGCTGAACCTCCAGGGCAGGGAGGAGACTATCCGGCATTTGGAAGTGCTTCCGGGAAGTGTGTCTGATGTGTGTGGGTCTGTGTGTGTGTCTGTGTGTGGGTGTGTGTTTGGGTCTGTGTTTGAGTCTGTGTTTGGGTCTGTGTTTGGGTCTGTGTTTGGGTCTGTGTTTGGGTTTGTGTTTGGATTTATGTTTGGGTCTGTGTTTGGGTTTGTGTTTGGGTTTGTGTTTGGGTTTGTGTCTGGTGTCTGGTGTGGGCGTTATAAACAAGTGCCGCGTGCTGTCTGTGGAAAGATCTTTATTGGTGTACGGTTGCTGTAATGTTAAATGCAGTGATGGCCTTGCATTAATGCAATATTACACCACCCTGGGATGTGAAATGCATTAAATTATCATTGCAATAATCATGCAAAACCTCTCAAATGTTAAATGCAATTGATGCACCGCATTAGGATAACTTTGCAGGCTGCTGCAATGTTAAATGCAGTGATGGCCTTGCATTAAAGTCACCTAGCTACCCCCAATGGATGTAATATGCATTAAATTAATTGCAATAATTTTGCAAAACCTCTCAAATGTTAAATGCAACAAATGCATCGCATTAGGATGACTTTTCAGACTGCTGCAATGTTAAATGCAGTGATCGCCTTGCATTAAAGAAATATTGCAACACCCTGCGATGTGAAATGCAATAATAATCCTGCAAAACCTCTCAAATGATAAATGCGACTAATGCATCATATTAGGATAACGTTGCAGGCTGCTGCATTGTTAAATGCAGCGCTGGTGTTGCATTAAAGCAATATTGCAACCCCCTGCGATGTTAAATGCAATAAAATTAATTGCAATAATTTTGCAAAACCTCTCAAATGTTAAATGCGATTAATGCAACGCATTAGAACAACTCTGCAGGCTCCTGCAATGTTAAATGCAGCGCAGGCCTTGCATTAAAGCAAAATTGCAGCTGTTCTGGGGTATTAAACGCATTAAAATCATTGTAATAATCATGCAAAATCTCTCAAATGTTCAATGCAACTAATGCATCGTATTATGATAACATTTCAGACTGCTGCAAAGTTAAATGCAGTGATGGCCTTGCATTAAAGAAATATTGCAGCCTCCTGGGATGTTTAATGCAATAAAATTAATTGCAATAATCATGCAAAACCACTCAAATGTTAAATGCAACTGATGCAACGCATTAAAATCTTTATTGGTGTACGGTTCCCTCCTGACATCCATCCACACACCCACCGATCGATCAATCAATCAATTTTTGATTAATTCTTATTATTATTAATAATATTAATTATTATTACTATAGTATTATTATTGTATTTACTACCCCCGGCACGTAGCTGAACCTCCAGGGCAGGGAGGAGACTATCCGGCATTTGGAAGTGCTTCCGGGAAGTGTGTCTGATGTGTGTGGGTCTGTGTGTGTGTCTGTGTGTGGGTGTGTGTTTGGGTCTGTGTTTGAGTCTGTGTTTGGGTCTGTGTTTGGGTCTGTGTTTGGGTCTGTGTTTGGGTTTGTGTTTGGATTTGTGTTTGGGTCTGTGTTTGGGTTTGTGTTTGGGTTTGTGTTTGGGTTTGTGTCTGGTGTCTGGTGTGGGCGTTATAAACAAGTGCCGCGTGCTGTCTGTGGAAAGATCTTTATTGGTGTACGGTTGCTGTAATGTTAAATGCAGTGATGGCCTTGCATTAATGCAATATTACACCACCCTGGGATGTGAAATGCATTAAAAAATCATTGCAATAATCATGCAAAACCTCTCAAATGTTAAATGCAATTGATGCACCGCATTAGGATAACTTTGCAGGCTGCTGCAATGTTAAATGCAGTGATGGCCTTGCATTAAAGTCACCTAGCTACCCCCAATGGATGTAATATGCATTAAATTAATTGCAATAATTTTGCAAAACCTCTCAAATGTTAAATGCAACAAATGCATCGCATTAGGATGACTTTTCAGACTGCTGCAATGTTAAATGCAGTGATCGCCTTGCATTAAAGAAATATTGCAACACCCTGCGATGTGAAATGCAATAATAATCCTGCAAAACCTCTCAAATGTTAAATGCGACTAATGCATCATATTAGGATAACGTTGCAGGCTGCTGCATTGTTAAATGCAGCGCTGGTGTTGCATTAAAGCAATATTGCAACCCTCTGCGATGTTAAATGCAATAAAATTAATTGCAATAATTTTGCAAAACCTCTCAAATGTTAAATGCGATTAATGCAACGCATTAGAACAACTCTGCAGGCTCCTGCAATGTTAAATGCAGCGCAGGCCTTGCATTAAAGCAAAATTGCAGCTGTTCTGGGGTATTAAACGCATTAAAATCATTGTAATAATCATGCAAAATCTCTCAAATGTTCAATGCAACTAATGCATCGTATTATGATAACATTTCAGACTGCTGCAAAGTTAAATGCAGTGATGGCCTTGCATTAAAGAAATATTGCAGCCTCCTGGGATGTTTAATGCAATAAAATTAATTGCAATAATCATGCAAAACCACTCAAATGTTAAATGCAACTGATGCAACGCATTAAAATCTTTATTGGTGTACGGTTCCCTCCTGACATCCATCCACACACCCACCGATCGATCAATCAATCAATCTTTGATTAATTCTTATTATTATTAATAATATTAATTATTATTACTATAGTATTATTATTGTATTTACTACCCCCGGCACGTAGCTGAACCTCCAGGGCAGGGAGGAGACTATCCGGCATTTGGAAGTGCTTCCGGGAAGTGTGTCTGATGTGTGTGGGTCTGTGTGTGTGTCTGTGTGTGTGTCTGTGTGTGGGTGTGTGTTTGGGTCTGTGTTTGAGTCTGTGTTTGGGTCTGTGTTTGGGTTTGTGTTTGGGTCTGTGTTTGGGTTTTTGTTTGGGTCTGTGTTTGGGTTTGTGTTTGGGTTTGTGTTTGGATTTATGTTTGGGTCTGTGTTTGGGTTTGTGTTTGGGTTTGTGTCTGGTGTCTGGTGTGGGCGTTATAAACAAGTGCCGCGTGCTGTCTGTGGAAAGATCTTTATTGGTGTACGGTTGCTGTAATTTTAAATGCAGTGATGGCCTTGCATTAATGCAATATTACACCACCCTGGGATGTGAAATGCATTAAAAAATCATTGCAATAATCATGCAAAACCTCTCAAATGTTAAATGCAATTGATGCATCGCATTAGGATAACTTTGCAGGCTGCTGCAATGTTAAATGCAGTGATGGCCTTGCATTAAAGTCACCTAGCTACCCCCAATGGATGTAATATGCATTAAATTAATTGCAATAATTTTGCAAAACCTCTCAAATGTTAAATGCAACAAATGCATCGCATTAGGATGACTTTTCAGGCTGCTGCAATGTTAAATGCAGTGATCGCCTTGCATTAAAGAAAGATTGCAACACCCTGCGATGTGAAATGCAATAATAATCCTGCAAAACCTCTCAAATGCTAAATGCGACTAATGCATCGTATTAGGATAACTTTGCAGGCTGCTGCATTGTTAAATGCAGCGCTGGCGTTGCATTAAAGCAATATTGCAACCCCCTGTGATGTTAAATGCAATAAAATTAATTGCAATAATTTTGCAAAACCTCTCAAATGTTAAATGCAACAAATGCATCGCATTAGGATGACTTTTCAGGCTGCTGCAATGTTAAATGCAGTGATCGCCTTGCATTAAAGAAATATTGCAACACCCTGCGATGTGAAATGCAATAATAATCCTGCAAAACCTCTCAAATGTTAAATGCGACTAATGCATCATATTAGGATAACTTTGCAGGCTGCTGCATTGTTAAATGCAGCGCTGGCGTTGCATTAAAGCAATATTGCAACCCCCTGGGATGTTAAATGCAATAAAATTAATTGCAATAATTTTGCAAAACCTCTCAAATGTGAAATTCAATTAATGCAACACATTAGAACTACTTTGCAGGCTCCTGCAATGTTAAATGCAGCGCAGGCCTTGCATTAAAGCAAAATTGCAGCTGTTCTGGGGTATTAAACGCATTAAAATCATTGTAATAATCATGCAAAATCTCTCAAATGTTCAATGCAACTAATGCATCGTATTATGATAACATTGCAGACTGCTGCAAAGTTAAATGCAGTGATGGCCTTGCATTAAAGAAATATTGCAGCCTCCTGGGATGTTTAATGCAATAAAATTAATTGCAATAATCATGCAAAACCACTCAAATGTTAAATGCAACTGATGCAATGCATTAAAATCTTTTTTGTTGTATGGTTCCTCCTGACATCCATCCACCCACCCACCCATCGATCAATCAATCTTTGATTAATTCTTATTATTATTAATAATATTAATTATTATTACTATAGTATTATTATTGTATTTACCACCCCGGCACGTAGCGGAACCTCCAGGGCAGGGAGGAGACTATCCGGCATTTGGAAGTGCTTCCGGGAAGTGTGTCTGATGTGTGTGGGTCTGTGTGTGTCTGTGTGTGTGTCTGTGTGTGTGTCAGTGTGTGGGTGTGTGTTTGGGTCTGTGTTTGAGAATGTGTTTGGGTCTGTGTTTGGGTTTGTGTTTGGGTTTGTGTTTGGGTTTGTGTTTGGGTTTGTGTTTGTGTTTGGGTCTGTGTGTGGGTTTATGTTTGGGTTTGTGTTTGGGTTTGTGTTTGGGTTGGTGTTTGGGTTGGTGTTTGGGTCTGTGTTTGGGTTTGTGTTTGGGTTTGTGTTTGGGTCTGTGTTTGGGTTTGTGTTTGGGTTTGTGTTTGGGTCTGTGTTTGGGTGTGTTTGAGTCTGTGTTTGGGTCTGTGTTTGGGTCTGTGTTTGGGTTTGTGTTTGAGTTTGTGTTTGGGTTTGGGTTTGTGTTTGGGTCTGTTGCAATAATCATGCAAAACCGCTCAAATGTTAAATGCAATTGATGCATCAATAGACAATAGACAATAGACAATAGGTGCAGGAGTAGGCCATTCAGCCCTTCGAGCCAGCACCGCCATTCAATGCGATCATGGCTGATCACTCTCAATCAGTACCCCGTTCCTGCCTTCTCCCCATACCCCCTCACTCCGCTATCCTTAAGAGCTCTATCCAGCTCTCTCTTGAAAGCATCCAACGAACTGGCCTCCACTGCCTTCTGAGGCAGAGAATTCCACACCTTCACCACCCTCTGACTGAAAAAGTTCTTCCTCATCTCCGTTCTAAATGGCCTACCCCTTATTCTCAAACTGTGGCCCCTTGTTCTGGACTCCCCCAACATTGGGAACATGTTATCTGCCTCTAATGTGTCCAATCCCCTAATTATCTTATATGTTTCAATAAGATCCCCCCTCATCCTTCTAAATTCCAGTGTATACAAGCCCAATCGCTCCAGCCTTTCAACATACGACAGTCCCGCCATTCCGGGAATTAACCTAGTGAACCTACGCTGCACGCCCTCCATAGCAAGAATATCCTTCCTCAAATTTGGAGACCAAAACTGCACACAGTACTCCAGGTGCGGTCTCACCAGGGCCCGGTACAACTGTAGAAGGACCTCTTTGCTCCTATACTCAACTCCTCTTGTTACGAAGGCCAACATTCCATTGGCTTTCTTCACTGCCTGCTGAACCTGCACGCTTCCTTTCATTGACTGATGCACTAGGACACCCAGATCTCGTTGAACTCCCCCTCCTCCTAACTTGACACCATTCAGATAATAATCTGCCTTTCTATTCTTACTTCCAAAGTGAATAACCTCACACTTACCTACATTAAACTGCATCTGCCATGTATCCGCCCACTCACACAACCTGTCCAATTCACCCTGCAGCCTTATTGCATCTTCCTCACAATTCACACTACCCCCCAACTTAGTATCATCTGCAAATTTGCTAATGGTACTTTTAATCCCTTCGTCTAAGTCATTAATGTATATCGTAAATAGCTGGGGTCCCAGCACCGAACCTTGCGGTACCCCACTGGTCACTGCCTGCCATTCCGAAAGGGACCCATTTATCCCCACTCTTTGCTTTCTGTCTGTCAACCAATTTTCTATCCATGTCAGTACCCTACCCCCAATACCATGTGCCCTAATTTTGCCCACTAATCTCCTATGTGGGACCTTGTCGAAGGCTTTCTGAAAGTCGAGGTACACCACATCCACTGACTCTCCCTTGTCAATTTTCCTAGTTACATCCTCAAAAAATTCCAGTAGATTTGTCAAGCATGATTTCCCCTTCGTAAATCCATGCTGACTCGGAATGATCCCGTTACTGCTATCCAAATGCTCAGCAATTTCGTCTTTTATAATTGACTCCAGCATCTTCCCCACCACTGATGTCAGACTAACTGGTCTATAATTACCCGTTTTCTCTCTCCCTCCTTTCTTAAAAAGTGGGATAACATTTGCTATCCTCCAATCCACAGGAACTGATCCTGAATCTATAGAACATTGAAAAATGATCTCCAATGCTTCCACTATTTCTAGAGCCACCTCCTTAAGTACTCTGGGATGCAGACCATCAGGCCCTGGGGATTTATCAGCCTTCAGTCCCATCAGTCTACCCAAAACCATTTCCTGCCTAATGTGGATTTCCTTCAGTTCCTCCATCACCCTAGGTTCTCCGGCCCCTAGAACATTTGGGAGATTGTGTGTATCTTCCTCAGTGAAGACAGATCCAAAGTAACGGTTTAACTCGTCTGCCATTTCTTTGTTCCCCATAATAAATTCCCCTGCTTCTGTCTTCAAGGGACCCACATTTGCCTTGACTATTTTTTTCCTCTTCACGTACCTAAAAAAACTTTTGCTATCCTCCTTTATATTATTGGCTAGTTTACCCTCGTACCTCATCTTTTCTCCCCGTATTGCCTTTTTAGTTAACTTTTGTTGCTCTTTAAAAGAGTCCCAATCCTCTGTCTTCCCACTCTTCTTTGCTATGTTATACTTCCTCTCCTTAATTTTTATGCTGTCCCTGACTTCCCTCGTCAGCCACAGGTGTCTCTTACTCCCCTTAGAGTCTTTCCACCTCTTTGGAATAAATTGATCCTGCAACCTCTGCATTATTCCCAGGAATACCTGCCATTGCTGTTCTACCGTCTTCCCTGCTAGGGCCTCCTTCCAATCAATTTTGGCCAGCTCCTGCCTCATGCCTCTGTAATCCCCTTTGCTATACTGTAATACCGACACTTCCGATTTTCCCTTCTGCCTTTCCATTTGCAGAGTAAAACTTATCATGTTGTGATCACTGCCTCCTAATGGCTCTTTTACCTCTAGTCCCCTTATCAGATCAGGATCATTACACAACACTAAATCCAGAATTGCCTTCTCCCTGGTAGGCTCCAGTACAAGCTGTTCTAAGAATCCATCTCGAAGGCACTCTACAAACTCTCTTTCCTGGGGTCCATTTCCAAATCTGATTTTCCCAGTCTACCTGCATGTTGAAATCTCCCATAACCACCGTAGCATTACATTTTTGACACGCCAATTTTATCTCCTGATTCAACTTGCACCCTATGTCGAGGCTACTGTTTGGGGGCCTATAGATAACTCCCATTAGGGTCTTTTTACCCTTACAATTTCTCATTTCTATCCATACTGATTCAACATCTCCTGATTCTATGTCACCCCTTGCAAGGGAATGAATATCATTCCTTACCATCAGAGCAACCCCACCCCCTCTGCCCACCTGTCTGTCTTTTCTATACGTTGTGTACCCCTGAATATTCAGTTCCCAGCCCTGGTCCTCTTGTAACCATGTCTCAGTGATCCCTACAACATCATACTTGCCCATGACTAACTGAGCCTCAAGCTCATCCACTTTATTTTTTATACTACGCGCATTTAAGTACAACACTTTAACTTCTGTATTTACCTCCTCTCTCACATCGTTCACAATTGGCCCTGCCCTTAATTTCTTTTCCGCTCTAGAACTTCTGTTCCCATTCTTCCGAGAGTCTTTTGCAATATCTCCTGTATTCCCTTTGACCTCATCTTCATATTCACAATTTGTTAACCCCTCCCCCCCACTACTTAGTTTAAAGCCACAGGTGTCACACTAGCAAACCTGCCTGCCAGAATGTTTGTCCCCCTGCTGTTAAGATGCAACCCGTCCCTTTTGTACAAGTCACCCCTAGCCCAGAAGAGATCCCAGTGGTCCAGAAATCTAAATCCCTGCTCTCTGCACCAGCCCCTCAGCCATAAATTCATACCCTCTATCTCTCTGTTCCTGGCCTCACCAGCACGAGGTACCGGTAGCAGTCCAGAGATAACCACCTTCGACGTCCTACTTCTCAGCGCTTTTCCCAACTCTCTAAACTCCCGCTGTAGCACCTCCTTCCTCTTCCGCCCAACGTCATTCGTGCCCACGTGCACAACGACTTCAGGTTGATCGCCTTCCCTCACTAGGATTTTCTGAAGCCGGTCTGTGATGTGTTGAACCCTGGCACCAGGGAGGCAACAGACCATCCTCAAGTCCCTCCTACTGCCACAGAATCTTCTGTCCGTCCCTCGGACTATGGAGTCACCGACCACTACGGCTCTTCCAGACTTCGGTCTCCCCTGTCGAGTATCCTTGCCAACAGGTCCGCCACTCGGACTGGAAACGTCTTCTGCCCCGACAGTTCCCAAGAGGGTATACCTATTTGCAATAGGCACAGCCACTGGGGTCTCCTGTAGTCCACGTCCACTCCCCCCTGAAACAGTCTCCCACCTTCGCTCGACCTGGACCCTTGGCGTGACAGCCTCACAATAGGTCCTGTCGAGGAAACTCTCGCATTCTCGGATGGCCCTGAGGTCATCCAACTGCCTCTGCAACTCCACCACATGTCCCTTCAGGAGCTGCACCTGGACACAGTTCTTGCAGGTGTAGCTCCCAGAAGCTCCAGCGACGTCCCTGTCTTCCCACATCCTGCAGGAAACACACCGCACCAACTTTTCCGCCATCACCTTGTGCCTATAACCAGCTCTGGCTTAAAACAATGGTATCCTCCTCACCTCAGCCTCCTCGCCGAAGACTCGCAGCCAAAGACTCGCACTTTTCTCACTGGGCACTTCCCTCACTGGGCTGCACCTGAACAGGGCTGCACCCTTTTGCAAGTATTGCTTATATTACCAATTAAATTGCCTGATTGTCCAATTTACCTGACTTCTCACTTAAACTAGCACTTACTTTAATGCTCAGCCAACGGGCGTCCTTGCTCTGCTCCCGGACTTTTGAAATTGACTACTAGCTTCCTTTTGGCGCTCTTTTTAAACTGCCTGCTCAACTGTGATTGGCACTTACTTTAGTGCTCAGCCAACGGGCGTCCTTGCTCTGCTCCCGGACTTTTGAAATTGACTACTAGCTTCCTTTTGGCGCTCTTTTTAAACTGCCTGCTCAACTGTGATTGGCTCTTACTTTAGTGCTCAGCCAACGGGCGTCCTTGCTCTGCTCCCGGACTTTTGAAATTGACTACTAGCTTCCTTTTGGCGCTCTTTTTAAACTGCCTGCTCAACTGTGATTGGCACTTACTTTAGTGCTCAGCCAACGGGCGTCCTTGCTCTGCTCCCGGACTTTTGAAATTGACTACTAGCTTCCTTTTGGCGCTCTTTTTAAACTGCCTGCTCAACTGTGATTGGCTCTTACTTTAGTGCTCAGCCAACGGGCGTCCTTGCTCTGCTCCCGGACTTTTGAAATTGACTACTAGCTTCCTTTTGGCGCTCTTTTTAAACTGCCTGCTCAACTGTGATTGGCACTTACTTTAGTGCTCAGCCAACGGGCGTCCTTGCTCTGCTCCCGGACTTTTGAAATTGACTACTAGCTTCCTTTTGGCGCTCTTTTTAAACTGCCTGCTCAACTGTGATTGGCTCTTACTTTAGTGCTCAGCCAACGGGCGTCCTTGCTCTGCTCCCGGACTTTTGAAATTGACTACTAGCTTCCTTTTGGCGCTCTTTTTAAACTGCCTGCTCAACTGTGATTGGCACTTACTTTAGTGCTCAGCCAACGGGCGTCCTTGCTCTGCTCCCGGACTTTTGAAATTGACTACTAGCTTCCTTTTGGCGCTCTTTTTAAACTGCCTGCTCAACTGTGATTGGCTCTTACTTTAGTGCTCAGCCAACGGGCGTCCTTGCTCTGCTCCCGGACTTTTGAAATTGACTACTAGCTTCCTTTTGGCGCTCTTTTTAATAAGGATAACTTTGCAGGCTGCTGCAATGTTAAATGCAGTGATGGCCTTGCATTAAAGTCACCTAGCTACCCCCAATGGATGTTATATGCTTTAAATTAATTGCAATAATTTTGCAAAACCTCTCAAATGTTAAATGCAACAAATGCATTGTATTAGGATGACTTTTCAGGCTGCTGCAATGTTAAATGCAGTGATCGCCTTGCATTAAAGAAATATTGCAACACCCTGCGATGTGAAATGCAATAATAATCCTGCAAAACCTCTCAAATGTTAAATGCGACTAATGCATCGTATTAGGATAACTTTGCAGGCTGCTGCATTGTTAAATGCAGCGCTGGCGTTGCATTAAAGCAATATTGCAACCCCCTGGGATGTTAAATGCAATAAAATTAATTGCAGTAATTTTGCAAAACCTCTCAAATGTTAAATGCAACAAATCCATCGCATTAGGATGACTTTTCAGGCTGCTGCAATGTTAAATGCAGTGATCGCCTTGCATTAAAGAAATATTGCAACACCCTGCGATGTGAAATGCAATAATAATCCTGCAAAACCTCTCAAATGTTAAATGCGACTAATGTATCGTATTAGGATAACTTTGCAGGCTGCTGCATTGTTAAATGCAGCGCTGGCGTTGCATTAAAGCAATATTGCAACCCCTGGGATGTTAAATGCAATAAAATTAATTGCAATAATTTTGCAAAACCTCTCAAATGTTAAATGCAATTAATGCAACGCATTAGAACAACTTTGCAGGCTCCTGCAATGTTAAATGCAGCGCAGGCCTTGCATTAAAGCAAAATTGCAGCTGTTCTGGGGTATTAAACGCATTAAAATCATTGTAATAATCATGCAAAATCTCTCAAATGTTCAATGCAACTAATGCATCGTATTATGATAACATTGCAGACTGCTGCAAAGTTAAATGCAGTGATGGCCTTGCATTAAAGAAATATTGCCGCCTCCTGGGATGTTTAATGCAATAAAATTAATTGCAATAATCATGCAAAACCACTCAAATGTTAAATGCAACTGATGCAACGCATTAAAATCTTTATTGGTGTACGGTTCCTCCTGACATCCATCCACCCACCCACCCATCGATCAATCAATCTTTGATTAATTCTTATTATTATTAATAATATTAATTATTATTACTATAGTATTATTATTGTATTTACCACCCCCGGCACGTAGCGGAACCTCCAGGGCAGGGAGGAGACTATCCGGCATTTGGAAGTGCTTCCGGGAAGTGTGTCTGATGTGTGTGGGTCTGTGTGTGTCTGTGTGTGTGTCTGTGTGTGTGTCAGTGTGTGGGTGTGTGTTTGGGTCTGTGTTTGAGTCTGTGTTTGGGTCTGTGTTTGGGTTTGTGTTTGGGTTTGTGTTTGGGTTTGTGTTTGGGTTTGTGTTTGGGTTTGGGTCTGTGTGTGGATTTATGTTTGGGTTTGTGTTTGGGTTTGTGTTTGGGTTGGTGTTTGGGTTGGTGTTTGGGTCTGTGTTTGGGTTTGTGTTTGGGTTTGTGTTTGGGTCTGTGTTTGGGTTTGTGTTTGGGTTTGTGTTTGGGTCTGTGTTTGGGTGTGTTTGAGTCTGTGTTTGGGTCTGTGTTTGGGTCTGTGTTTGGGTTTGTGTTTGAGTTTGTGTTTGGGTTTGGGTTTGTGTTTGGGTCTGTTGCAATAATCATGCAAAACCGCTCAAATGTTAAATGCAATTGATGCATCGCATTAGGATAACTTTGCAGGCTGCTGCAATGTTAAATGCAGTGATGGCCTTGCATTAAAGTCACCTAGCTACCCCCAATGGATGTTATATGCTTTAAATTAATTGCAATAATTTTGCAAAACCTCTCAAATGTTAAATGCAACAAATGCATCGTATTAGGATGACTTTTCAGGCTGCTGCAATGTTAAATGCAGTGATCGCCTTGCATTAAAGAAATATTGCAACACCCTGCGATGTGAAATGCAATAATAATCCTGCAAAACCTCTCAAATGTTAAATGCGACTAATGCATCGTATTAGGATAACTTTGCAGGCTGCTGCATTGTTAAATGCAGCGCTGGCGTTGCAGTAAAGCAATATTGCAACCCCCTGGGCTGTTAAATGCAATAAAATTAATTGCAGTAATTTTGCAAAACCTCTCAAATGTTAAATGCAACAAATGCATCGCATTAGGATGACTTTTCAGGCTGCTGCAATGTTAAATGCAGTGATCGCCTTGCATTAAAGAAATATTGCAACACCCTGCGATGTGAAATGCAATAATAATCCTGCAAAACCTCTCAAATGTTAAATGCGACTAATGTATCGTATTAGGATAACTTTGCAGGCTGCTGCATTGTTAAATGCAGCGCTGGCGTTGCATTAAAGCAATATTGCAACCCCTGGGATGTTAAATGCAATAAAATTAATTGCAATAATTTTGCAAAACCTCTCAAATGTTAAATGCAACAAATGCATCGCATTAGGATGACTTTTCAGGCTGCTGCAATGTTAAATGCAGTGATCGCCTTGCATTAAAGAAATATTGCAACACCCTGCGATGTGAAATGCAATAATAATCCTGCAAAACCTCTCAAATGTTAAATGCGACTAATGCATCGTATTAGGATAACTTTGCAGGCTGCTGCATTGTTAAATGCAGCGCTGGCGTTGCATTAAAGCAATATTGCAACCCCCTTGCTTTTTAAATGCAATAAAATTAATTGCAATAATTTTGCAAAACCTCTGAAATGTTAAATGCAATTAATGCAACGCATTAGAACAACTTTGCAGGCTCCTGCAATGTTAAATGCAGCGCAGGCCTTGCATTAAAGCAAAATTGCAGCTGTTCTGGGGTATTAAACGCATTAAAATCATTGTAATAATCATGCAAAATCTCTCAAATGTTCAATGCAACTAATGCATCGTATTATGATAACATTGCAGACTGCTGCAAAGTTAAATGCAGTGATGGCCTTGCATTAAAGAAATATTGCAGCCTCCTGGGATGTTTAATGCAATAAAATTAATTGCAATAATCATGCAAAACCACTCAAATGTTAAATGCAACTGATGCAACGCATTAAAATCTTTAATGGTGTACGGTTCCTCCTGACATCCATCCACCCACCCACCGATCGATCAATCAATCTTTGATTAATTCTTATTATTATTAATAATATTAATTATTATTACTATAGTATTATTATTGTATTTACTACACCCGGCACGTAGCGGAACCTCCAGGGCAGGGAGGAGACTATCCGGCATTTGGAAGTGCTTCCGGGAAGTGTGTCTGATGTGTGTGGGTCTGTGTGTGTCTGTGTGTGTGTCTGTGTGTGTGTCTGTGTGTGGGTGTGTGTTTGGGTCTGTGTTTGAGTCTGTGTTTGGGTCTGTGTTTGGGTCTGTGTTTGGGTTTGTGTTTGGGTTTGTGTTTGGGTTTGGGTCTGTGTGTGGGTTTGTGTTTGGGTTTGTGTTTGGGTTTGTGTTTGGGTTTGTGTTTGGGTTTGTGTTTGGGTCTGTGTTTGGGTTTTTTGTGTTTGGGTTTGTGTTTGGGTCTGTGTTTGGGTCTGTGTTTGAGTCTGTGTTTGGGTCTGTGTTTGAGTTTGTGTTTGGGTTTGTGTTTGGGTCTGTTGCAATAATCATGCAAAAGCGCTCAAATGTTAAATGCAATTGATGCATCGCATTAGGATAACTTTGCAGGCTGCTGCAATGTTAAATGCAGTGATGGCCTTGCATTAAAGTCACCTTGCTACCCCCAATGGATGTTATATGCTTTAAATTAATTGCAATAATTTTGCAAAACCTCTCAAATGTTAAATGCAACAAATACATCGCATTAGGATGACTTTTCAGGCTGCTGCAATCTTAAATGCAGTGATCGCCTTGCATTAAAGAAAGATTGCAACACCCTGCGATGTGAAATGCAATAATAATCCTGCAAAACCTCTCAAATGTTAAATGCGACTAATGTATCGTATTAGGATAACTTTGCAGGCTGCTGCATTGTTAAATGCAGTGCTGCCGTTGCATTAAAGCAATATTGCAACCCTGGGATGTTAAATGCAATAAAATTAATTGCAATAATTTTGCAAAACCTCTCAAATGTTAAATGCAACAAATGCATCGCATTAGGATGACTTTTCAGGCTGCTGCAATGTTAAATGCAGCGCAGGCCTTGCATTAAAGCAAAATTGCAGCTGTTCTGGGGTATTAAACGCATTAAAATCATTGTAATAATCATGCAAAATCTCTCAAATGTTCAATGCAACTAATGCATCGTATTATGATAACATTGCAGACTGCTGCAAAGTTAAATGCAGTGATGGCCTTGCATTAAAGAAATATTGCAGCCTCCTGGGATGTTTAATGCAATAAAATTAATTGCAATAATCATGCAAAACCACTCAAATGTTAAATGCAACTGATGCAACGCATTAAAATCTTTATTGGTGTACGGTTCATCCTGACATCCATCCACCCACCCACCGATCGATCAATCTTTGATTAATTCTTATTATTATTAATAATATTAATTATTATTACTATAGTATTATTATTGTATTTACTACCCCCGGCACGTAGCGGAACCTCCGGGGCAGGGAGGAGACTATCCGGCATTTGGAAGTGCTTCCGGGAAGTGTGTCTGATGTGTGTGGGTCTGTGTGTGTCTGTATGTGTGTCTGTGTGTGTGTCTGTGTGTGGGTGTGTGTTTGGGTCTGTGTTTGAGTCTGTGTTTGGGTCTGTGTTTGGGTCTGTGTTTGGGTTTGTGTTTGAGTTTGTGTTTGGGTTTGTGTTTGGGTTTGGGTCTGTGTGTGGGTTTGTGTTTGGGTTTGTGTTTGGGTTTGTGTTTGGGTTTGTGTTTGGGTTTGTGTTTGGGTCTGTGTTTGGGTTTGTGTTTGGGTTTGTGTTTGGGTCTGTGTTTGGGTTTGTGTTTGGGTTTGTGTTTGGGTCTGTGTTTGGGTCTGTGTTTGAGTCTGTGTTTGGGTCTGTGTTTGGGTCTGTGTTTGGGTTTGTGTTTGAGTTTGTGTTTGGGTTTGGGTTTGTGTTTGTGTTTGGGTCTGTTGCAATAATCATGCAAAACCGCTCAAATGTTAAATGCCATTGATGCATCGCATTAGGATAACTTTGCAGGCTGCTGCAATGTTAAATGCAGTGATGGCCTTGCATTAAAGTCACCTTGCTACCCCCAATGGATGTTATATGCTTTAAATTAATTGCAATAATTTTGCAAAACCTCTCAAATGTTAAATGCAACAAATACATCGCATTAGGATGACTTTTCAGGCTGCTGCAATCTTAAATGCAGTGATCGCCTTGCATTAAAGAAAGATTGCAACACCCTGCGATGTGAAATGCAATAATAATCCTGCAAAACCTCTCAAATGTTAAATGCGACTAATGTATCGTATTAGGATAACTTTGCAGGCTGCTGCATTGTTAAATGCAGTGCTGCCGTTGCATTAAAGCAATATTGCAACCCTGGGATGTTAAATGCAATAAAATTAATTGCAATAATTTTGCAAAACCTCTCAAATGTTAAATGCAACAAATGCATCGCATTAGGATGACTTTTCAGGCTGCTGCAATGTTAAATGCAGCGCAGGCCTTGCATTAAAGCAAAATTGCAGCTGTTCTGGGGTATTAAACGCATTAAAATCATTGTAATAATCATGCAAAATCTCTCAAATGTTCAATGCAACTAATGCATCGTATTATGATAACATTGCAGACTGCTGCAAAGTTAAATGCAGTGATGGCCTTGCATTAAAGAAATATTGCAGCCTCCTGGGATGTTTAATGCAATAAAATTAATTGCAATAATCATGCAAAACCACTCAAATGTTAAATGCAACTGATGCAACGCATTAAAATCTTTATTGGTGTACGGTTCATCCTGACATCCATCCACCCACCCACCGATCGATCAATCTTTGATTAATTCTTATTATTATTAATAATATTAATTATTATTACTATAGTATTATTATTGTATTTACTACCCCCGGCACATAGCGGAACCTCCGGGGCAGGGAGGAGACTATCCGGCATTTGGAAGTGCTTCCGGGAAGTGTGTCTGATGTGTGTGGGTCTGTGTGTGTCTGTATGTGTGTCTGTGTGTGTGTCTGTGTGTGGGTGTGTGTTTGGGTCTGTGTTTGAGTCTGTGTTTGGGTCTGTGTTTGGGTCTGTGTTTGGGTTTGTGTTTGAGTTTGTGTTTGGGTTTGTGTTTGGGTTTGGGTCTGTGTGTGGGTTTGTGTTTGGGTTTGTGTTTGGGTTTGTGTTTGGGTTTGTGTTTGGGTTTGTGTTTGGGTCTGTGTTTGGGTTTGTGTTTGGGTTTGTGTTTGGGTCTGTGTTTGGGTTTGTGTTTGGGTTTTGTGTTTGGGTCTGTGTTTGGGTCTGTGTTTGAGTCTGTGTTTGGGTCTGTGTTTGGGTCTGTGTTTGGGTTTGTGTTTGAGTTTGTGTTTGGGTTTGGGTTTGTGTTTGTGTTTGGGTCTGTTGCAATAATCATGCAAAACCGCTCAAATGTTAAATGCCATTGATGCATCGCATTAGGATAACTTTGCAGGCTGCTGCAATGTTAAATGCAGTGATGGCCTTGCATTAAAGTCACCTAGCTACCCCCAATGGATGTTATATGCTTTACATTAATTGCAATAATTTTGCAAAACCTCTCAAATGTTAAATGCAACAAATGCATCGCATTAGGATGACTTTTCAGGCTGCTGCAATGTTAAATGCAGTGATCGCCTTGCATTAAAGAAATATTGCAACACCCTGCGATGTGAAATGCAATAATAATCCTGCAAAACCTCTCAAATGTTAAATGCGACTAATGCATCGTATTAGGATAACTTTGCAGGCTGCTGCATTGTTAAATGCAGCGCTGGCGTTGCATTAAAGCAATATTGCAAACCCCGTGGGATGTTAAATGCAATAAAATTAATTGCAATAACTTTGCAAATACCTCTCAAATGTTAAATGCAACAAATGCATCGCATTAGGATGACTTTTCAGGCTGCTGCAATGTTAAATGCAGTGATCGTCTTGCATTAAAGAAATATTGCAACACCCTGCGATGTGAAATGCAATAATAATCCTGCAAAACCTCTCAAATGTTAAATGCGACTAATGCATCGTATTAGGATGTTTAATGCAATAAAATTAATTGCAATAATCCATGCAAAACCACTCAAATGTTAAATGCAACTGATGCAACGCATTAAAATAACTTTGCAGGCCACTGCAATGTTAAATACAGCGCTGGCGTTGCATTAAAGCAATATTGCAACCACCCTGGGCTGTTAAATGCAGTAAAATCGTTGCATTTTACAATAATCTTTGCAAAGCGAGACAAAGGGTGCGATCCCTTAGCACCCATTGGCCGCGGCGCGCGTCCATCAAGGCGCCGGACGTCCCGCCCCAGGACCGGAGATTGGCAGGTGGGCGGGAGAGGGGATGCGGAGGTGCCGGGCTTGGACTTGGGGAGCGGGCGGCGGGGAATGGTCCGGGCGGCCGTCGGTTAGGGCGGGCGGGCGGCGACGATTGGACGCGGTGGACGTCGGTCAGAGGGAGGAGAAGGAACCCGCCCCCTTCTCTCTCTCCGGTCCGCGTTTGCAGACAGAGGGAGAGAGGGAGGGAGGGGGAGAGAGAGAGAGAGAGAGAGAGAGAGGGGGAGGGAGATGAGGAGTGTGGGCTGAGTGAGTGGGGGAGGGGTGGGGGAGAGGGAGGGAGAGAGAGAGGGAGAGAGAGGAGGGAGAAGAGGAGTGTGTGCTGGAGTGGAGTGGGGCGTGTGGGGAGCGGGAGGGAGGGGGGGGAGGGAGGTGGATGAGGGAGGTGGGGGGAGGGAGGAGAGGAGGGTGTGATTGAGGGGAGGTGGGGGGGAGGGAGGGAGAGAGGGAGGGAGGTGATGGGGAGGTGGGGGGGAGGGAGGGAGAGAGGGGAGGGAGGTGATGAGGGGAGGTGGGGGGGAGGGAGGGAGAGAGGGAGGGAGGTGATGAGGGGACGGTGGGGGGAGGAGGGAGAGAGGGAGGGAGGGAAGGAGAGTGGGAGGGAGGGGGAGAGAGGGCGGGAGGTGTATGACTGGGGGCGGTTGGGGGGAGGGCGGGGGGG